>NC_083382.1:13525000-13825000 GCF_031755915.1 Ziziphus jujuba
TATACATGGTGATATATCTAGAAATTCTTGATGGGCATTGTGTATATGACTCTAATTTATGCTGATATTTACAAAAAAAAGAAAAATGTTTGAAGAGCTGGACTCTGGAATGGAAATTGAGATGAATTTTGAGATGGATGGTATGGAAATTGACTATAGAAGATCAAAAGGGAGCTATGCAGCAGGTATATGCCCCCTTTTGCCCTTTTGTCACATTAACAGAGAATGGGAAGGCACAAGAAACTCAGCAAGAAATCTGTCAAGAAGAGGGACAAAGAGAGGTAGATAGTGTAACTTTTCAAGTTTGAAACCAAAGTACTTGTCCTGAAATACTCTCAACTTGGGAAACCCAAAGGTGCTGAAATGTTTTAAGGTATGTAACATAAGCATTGGATCATAATCTTTACTTGGGAAAAGGTCTTTAGGTTGTCTATATGTTTTTTTTTTCATAAGTGAATTTGAAAGAAAAGTTTTTATGTATCTTAAAATTTTTGATGGTGTTGTGTTGTCCATCATCTGTTAGCTGCTTTTTAGGTACAAGGTTTTTCTTCTTTCTGGGAGGAGGTACATTTTTACTTTGTGGAGGCAGTTATATATGGACTTTGGATTTTGCTTATTTTCAAGAGAGAACTTTATTATTTCCTTTATGACTTGGCTGGAGATTGTTAGCTTGTTGTCACGTCCCGCGAAAAAGGAGTAAAACCCTTGAGGTTTTACCGAAAGACTCTACACTCTCCATGAAGAATCAAGAGAAACCCGGAATATTCTAGAAGATTCAAGAGCAACCTAGACTTATGTAGATTGGAATCTCTCTAGAATACTCCATGTAAATATCTTGTACATAATCCTAGAATAATCTAGAACCCAAACTAGATAGGTGACATGTGTACATATCTAGAACTTTCCTACATGCCAAGCCCTCTATATAAAGGGGTTGGTCTCTCATTTGTAACATATCCAAGAATCCAAGCATATCCAAGCACATCAAGAATTCTAGCAATACAAATATTCTCCACATTCTCTCAAACTATCCTACTTCCTACTCTCTCACTCTTAGCTTCCGCATTTTCATAGCTTGTGAGCAAGGCTTACTTAGCAAGGGAAGTGCTAAGTGCCGCACGGGAGTGTTGGAAAAGCTAGGCCCGTGACAGTTGGTATCAGAGCCAATTGCTGCTCAAGCATATCGTTGGTGTAACGTGGAAGTAGGCAAGATGGCTAGCTCGGATGTTACCATCAATGTGGAGGGACCTACCGAGGTGCGAGGTCGTGAAGAGCAACGCAACCCCAATGCGGGGAAGCAGAGGCACAAGTCCAAGTCCAAGGATGTGATGATGGGCGTAGAGTTGCGCTTGGAGGAACATGCATCCCGAGTACAGGAACGGTTTGAGGCGCTGGAGGGTCGCCTAGATGGGCTAGAGTCGGAGGACATTGCCATCAATCAAGCCGTGAGGGGGTTACTCAATGGGCTGGATGATGCCTTAAGGAGGGAGCTCCGCGCGACACGCGACCAATGCATGGGGGAGGTAGCAGACCTTCGTGCAATGTTGGAGAGAGAATTGGATGCCATCCGCACCCAAATGGAGGATATGCGGGGTGATTGGGCTCTTTGCAAGAGGGCGGTGGCGTCGGGGACGACCACCATACGCGAGGGGCCACGTATCGATGTGCCAAAGCCCAAGTCCTACTCCGGGGCAAGGAATGCGAGGGAGCTCGAGAATTTCCTTTGGGGCTTGGAGCAATACTTTGAAGCAATGGGCATTGCGGACGATGCTTCAAAGATAAGGACTGCCACTCTCTACCTTAGCGACACAGCAATGTTATGGTGGAGAAGGAGGCATAGCGACATTGAGCGAGGTACGTGCACTTTCCATACTTTTGATGACTTTAAAAGGGATCTCAAAAGGCAATTCTATCCGGAGAATGCCGAAGATGAGGCAAGGAGTCGCCTTCGACGACTCAAGCAAGTAGGCCATATCCGGGAATACATCAAGGAGTTCACCATCTTGGTGTTGGAGATCCCGGACCTATCGGATAAAGACTCCCTTTTCTACTTCATGGATGGACTACAACCTTGGGCCAAGACGGAGTTGAAGAGGCGTGGAGTACAAGATTTGGCTAGTGCCATTGCGTATGCCGAAGGCTTCATCGACTACTCCAACCAAAGAGACTCTCCAAGGCCAAAGGAATGGAAGGACAACCATGGAAAAGGTGGGGGAGAACCTAGTAGGTCCAAAGAAGACGAAAGGGAGGAGAGTGCACACAAGCCAAAAAGCTCAAGGTGGAAGCCGCCTAGAGAAGGTAAGGATGCTTCCAAACCTAAAAACTCTTGTTTCTTATGTGATGGACCGCATTGGGTTAGGGATTGTCCGAAGAGGAAGGCTTTGAATGCCATGACTACCCAATACGAGGAGAAGCAAGAGGAAGGAACTAGTATAGGTTCCTTACAACTGTTAAATGCTATCAAGGCTGCTCCTAAGGAGACCAAGAAGAGTGGCCTAATGTTCGTAGAGACAAAACTCAACGGAGTGCCCACCAAGGCGTTGGTGGACACGGGTGCCTCACATAATTTCCTATCGGTGGAAGAGGCACAAAGGCTTGGGATTAAGGCAACTCAAGAAAGGGGCTTCGTCAAGGCTGCAAATTCTGACGCGAAGCCGCTCAAAGGAGTTGCTCGAGGTGTGAAAACCACCATCGGCGATTGGGAAGGCCAATTGAACCTAACGGTTGTGTCCATGGATGACTACAAGGTTGTCCTTGGCATGGACTTCTTCAACCAAGTAAAGGCTTTCCCACTCCCATTTGCAAACAAGTTATGCATCATGGATGGGGGAACGACGTGCATGGTGCCTACGGAACAAGCTAGCAAGCGGGAGGCTAAAGTCTTGTCGGCACTGCAGGTTGAGAAGGAGGAGCAACTCAACCTGGTTGCTACCCAAAAGCTTAGCGAGGATGCCCCAAGCCATATCAAAACACCTCCTAAGGTACAAGATGTGCCAAAGGAGTTGCACCAAGGGAGCTTGCGTGCATTGGCTTCAAGTCGTGGAGACGACAAGAGAAAGCACGTAGAGGCTAAGGAACGGAACTTAGCCGAACCATCACCTCAACAAAACGAGGTGCATGACGGGAAGGCACGACCCTATGAGAGGTCACTTCCAATTGTAGGGAAAGGGGGCAAGGGAGCCCCAAGGAAAGGGAAGCCAAGAAGGGCACCCTTGGCGATAGCGACTTCACCCGACAAGAATGTGGACGCCACACCTGCGGATCGAGTCGTTCAACGTAAAAGCGTGCCTAACTTGGTGGAGGAGAAGGACCTGCTGAATGGTGGATTAAGTGGGGAGCACGAAGATACACAACGGCAACTCAACGATCACATTCAGCGGGTAAGGAAGAAGGCGCGACGAGGGCGTCGCGAGTTTAGGTGGGGGAGAGTGTCACGTCCCGCGAAAAAGGAGTAAAACCCTTGAGGTTTTACCGAAAGACTCTACACTCTCCATGAAGAATCAAGAGAAACCCGGAATATTCTAGAAGATTCAAGAGCAACCTAGACTTATGTAGATTGGAATCTCTCTAGAATACTCCATGTAAATATCTTGTACATAATCCTAGAATAATCTAGAACCCAAACTAGATAGGTGACATGTGTACATATCTAGAACTTTCCTACATGCCAAGCCCTCTATATAAAGGGGTTGGTCTCTCATTTGTAACATATCCAAGAATCCAAGCATATCCAAGCACATCAAGAATTCTAGCAATACAAGTATTCTCCACATTCTCTCAAACTATCCTACTTCCTACTCTCTCACTCTTAGCTTCCGCATTTTCATAGCTTGTGAGCAAGGCTTACTTAGCAAGGGAAGTGCTAAGTGCCGCACGGGAGTGTTGGAAAAGCTAGGCCCGTGACATTGTGCTACCTTGGCAACAGGGTTCTATATGTTTTATATTTTATAAGCATTTTTGTTCTCTACCTGGTATTAAGCAATGTGGATGATCATTATCATGAGTTTATTTATTTATTTATTTTTTAATGAGAGAGACTATGGATTCATAGCTTATTTGATCATAACTTGGTTTCTTGATTGAAATCTCCTTGGGTTAGACATATTCAATGTATATACACTATCATGTTTGCTTTGGCCTTTGCATGATTAATATTTTAAAAGTCCCAACCACCTTACATTTTTGACTTTGAATTACATTTTCAAAGTATAGCTGATATGCTTGTCATACGGACTCTACTAGTTTATTAATGTATATTATTTTAACACAAGACGAGCTACCATTTTACCATTTAGATTTCTAATTTGAAAACATGTTCTCATTATATATCATATATAGCCCTCTCTCTCTCTCTCTCTCTCTCTCTCTCTCTCTCTTATATATGCATAAAATTTAACTAAATTGCATTTTAATATTGGTCATATGGCACACTATGGGATGAAACCTGTTAGTCAAGTACTTTAATTAAATTAAAATGTAACAAATTGGAAACTTAAAAATGTTTAAATTGTGACTTCTAAAATTGAAAAGTTAAAAATACAATTTATTGAAACTAAAAATTATTAAAATATAGTAAAACTCAAACTCCATTTTTTTTTTGTAGTTCCGAAAGCAATTAACTACTCTAATCTAGCTTTCTAATAAATTTAAAGGATATTGGCATTGTTACAACTTGAACTATATGGGATCTTATATATTGCAACTTAAACAAAAAATTTTTTCCTTACAATTTGTATCTCAGACTAACACAAAATTTACACCCTTACTCCTTTTGCCATTTTCTGTCCAAAACTTTAACGGAAGCAACACATGCTGCACAAATGAGCTTCATATAAAGGCATTTGGTGTCATTTTCTTCTCTCTTGCAATAGAAAATTAGGGCCGCATTTCAATTGTGTCGGAGTTGGACCAATAAAACCACCAGTTGGAAAAGAACTACAATGTTCTCCTCGGCGATTAAACCCAGCAAAAGAGAAGGAATCAGAGTAGGAAAATGGATTCCTTGGAGAGATTGAAAGAGCAAAACTCAAAGAGGGATTGAGCCCAATAGTTGCCATGGAAGCAAATTTCGGACAACCATGGCGATGATGATGGAAAAGCGAAACTGGGTTATGTAAATGCAACTCCATCCAACATTCTGCTCTCTTGAACTGAGAGAGTTAGCTCCATAAAAGAAGATGAAACTCCCATCAACATATCAAGGAAGCAGCAAAGTTTAGTTTGGAGCTTCACAGTCAACAGCAATGGAATGGAAATATGGTGGGATTTGGACGGAATTCCTTTAATTCCTCTTGGAAATTCTCTCTCCCCCTTCCAGAAATTCCCCAATCAAAGCAATTATTTTTTATTTTTTATTTAAAAAAATTTTTTCCCCTGTTTTTCCTTTCTCTCCTCTATGATTTTTTATAATACATAACCAAATCCAATTTAAAAATCTCAATTTTCAATTTAAATATTTATATTTAAAAAAAGAAAGAAAAAAAAAGTAGTTTGTGTACCTTTGTGTATATAGGTTACTCCTTCAGTGAAGGTTTTATGATTTTTTCCTTAATTGCTTATTCCTTTTGACAGTCGAGAAGTTTTATGATTGATCTTTAGTATCTCTATTTATTTATTTATTTTTAACATTACAAATTACCGTAAATTTTTATATTTTGATAATTCAAACCATATTTTCATAACATATAACATAAATAGAAATATTCAAAACTATCATATTCGTTATTTTGAGTATCTTTATTTAGCATTTGTATTTGAACAATTAATGTCTGGGTTAACTAAATTTTTGTTTGCATCCATTTGACACACTTATAATTCAGTTTTTTTTTTTTTTTTTTTTAATTGACTCATATATAGGAGAATATGTTAAGAAATAATATATTATCGATCACTTTCTCTTAGTAAATTTTTTTGAAGTAGATGAAAACTTAGCGAGAGCACAAGCAAAACACTGGTGGAGGCATCATTTCCTCAAAAGTTGGAAGGTAAGGTAATCATGAATTGGACGACTGATCAAATCACTCACTATACACAGAAAAGTCGACTGATCCAATAGCGGTAGCAAAATACAGTGTTAAATGATGAACTAGACTTCGAAGATCAGTACTCCATCGTTCTTCAACTTGACAAGGAGATCGAAAGCTTGGAGAACTGGTTAAAGAACTTGACATTGGAAGATTAGGGAAACAATGGACACAAAAGACAAAAGGAAACTTGAAATAAGGCACACCAAAACAGCAAACATACACTGGAAACTATAACTAATATTATAGCACGCAAATTAAGGTTTAGTATTGCTGTTGCAAACGCTCAAAAGTCTAGGGTGCAGTGGTAAAATTTCCACTTTTTTTCAAAATTATGATCTCAAATCTCATTTACTTATTAGATGTTTTCCATCTTTTATTATTATTAGTAGTAGTAGTAGTAGAAGAAGAAGAAGAAGAAGAAGAAATGAACCTATATGCTATAAATGTAAATTCTACTTGCTTTATGTCATGATTATAAACATATATTTATATGTACAGAATTAGCTAGGACTAATTAATTAATGTTGTAACATAGAATCTTTCCTTTTTAATACTAAAAAAAGAAAAAGAAAATATAGATATTTAGACACCTTATATAGGAAAAGGCTTGAAGTCAAGATGACTTGATTTTTTTTATTTTAAATTCTAACCTTTAAATATTTACATTTGATGAGTTGGATTTTCCCTTTTTTTTTTTTTTTTTTTGGTTTTTATAACCCAAATGAGAAAATCAAAGGTCATGATTAAGATCTTATTTTTAAAAAGTCTAAATCATTTGATCTGAGACTAATTATATATTTATATATATATATATATTACCAATAATGAGGCATAAATCGTTAATTAAAAAAATAATCAGGATTCATTACTAGGGTCACATTAATCAAAGCAATTATTAGACACATTAAATTAATATCCATATAATAAAATTTTACTAAATATTTTATAATACTATATTGTTAGTATATATAAGAAATAAATTTAAGATGTTACGCATATCTATTTTGTAATATTATATTGTTAGTATAAGAACAAAATTTAAGTAAAGTTGTTTAATTATTTTGGTAATACTATTTGTTATTATATCTCAATGTATAAATCAACCTTATGTCATGATGATCTTATAGTTTTAATATTATTTTTTTTAATTAGCTTTTAAATCACATTAAAATGCTAGAAGTAACATTCAAAATTTATAAATATATGGATTTAAATCTAATCATATATATTTCCACGGACTTAATTGTTTTGGCAAAAATTGTTTATATATATATATATATATATATGTATATCCACCAATCTTTATTTTGTTTTGAAAGTTATATTCAGAGACCTAAACAATTTTTGAAACAACTTTTTTTTTTTTCAAATTAAAATTTTTAAAGCAACTCTTAAGAAAAAGGGTTATTTGATATAATTAGTGATTATTATCCATATAACATCTTAAACCCAATGATAATTTAAATCACTATTCCAAAGATATTCATTTTTTCATATTGAATTTTTACTACATACATTCAATTAACCATGAAAACCAAATATAGTATTTATCATTATAATCATTCTTAATGTTGATAAATATCTATTCTATTATTTAAAAGCTTTTTTGAGAGAGGGAGATATATATATATATATATATATATATATATATATATATATATATATATATATATAATAACTATGGATTGATCATATATCACTTCGATTTTTCACAACCATTGGACCAGACGCATCTATTTACATAAACCAACCAACAAAAAAAAGAAAAAAAAGCAAAAAAAGGGAAAATCCACCAAACACAAAAAACGTCGCCGCTCGATGGTATAGACAAATTTGACAAATGAGAGAAAAAGTAGCCGTTGGAGACACCTCAGAACGAAAAGTCGCGTTACTGGCCGTTGGGCTGAGTGGCTCCCCGAATTCAAAAAATTCGACCGTTGGGAGAGAGATCTCTACCTCAGCCAACGTTAAACCCCCGCACTTACTCAAATCTCACACTATCTCTTTGTCTCTCAAAGTCTCAATAAACCACCCCCGACGATCTTCTTCTTCGTTTCGTTTTTTTCCTTCCTAACATTCCGACGAAATCTCAGGAAACCCTAACTCCTAACCTCCTTCTTCTTCTTCTCCTTCTCTCTGTGTCACTTTCACATGGCGGTGGCTGAGGAATCGGACTCCAAGACCACGACCACGACGATGATGATCGACGAGATTTACGAGTTCTCTGCGCCTCGTTTTTTCGACTTCGTCAAGGGTGAGACTGACGAGGAATGCCGTAAGGCCGAAGTCTGGTTCGATTCCGATCGTACTTATGCTCCTTCTCGTGAGTTCGATCCCACTCTTCTCTGTTTCTTTTTCTTTATTTTTTTTTCCCCTAAATTTCCTCAAATTTTCTTAGTTGGATTTTCATTTGTCTCTGTTGATTTTTATTATGATGTTGTCTAGGATTTGTCTGATTGTTGGTTGTTGATTTGGTTCGGTTGCTGTACTTTGAGTTTTAGGGCATTTCTTGAATTTCTCGCTGAATTAGTTTTTTTTTTTTTTTTTTTCCCCCGGAGTTAAGTCGTTCTCGGAAAGAGAAAAAGGAAAAAGAGAGAATTTACTTTCTAAATTTATTTGCATTTTCTAAATTCTTAGGGTTGTTTGTAGTTCTTCTTTAAGACCTCTTTGTTAATTTGTTTCTCTCCGAGTTCTGTTGGAGTTTAGGCTTTGTTTTAGTTGCAGCAAAATCGGAAATCCTTCAGAATTTTCTCTTCACAAATTGTTAATTATTCAATTCTTTGTTACTTGAATTTGTAATAATTGTGGCAAATTTTTGAACTTGGGTCTCCAAATTATGCAGCCTTCATGCCTAGAATCAGGACGGGAAGATCTTTCACTGTTGAAAGCCTGTGTGACTTTAGTGAAGCAGAGCAGATGCAGCAACAGGTGATTTTTATTGTATCTCTTTTTTTTTTTTTTTTTTTTTTTTTTTGTGTTATCTGTCAATGGAAATTTTGGTTCTAGGTTTAGCTTTCTGATCTCATTAGCGGTGTAATATGTTGCAGAACTCTGAGTCAGCGTCGTCGGATCCAAAAGGAACTAATACCAAAGAAATTGAGGCTGAAATCAAACTCATTCCTGATGAAATGAAGGAAGGATCAGATGCAGTAGAGACTGAAAAAGAAACAACCATCAGAGAGGTAAGTAACTAGTGTTGCAGAACTTTTGCACTATAAAAATAGCATTTCTTGTGTAATATATACTCATATAAGCATTTCCCAGGTTTCTCTCGATAATTGCTTGAATGAAGATAAAGGGGACAGTAAGTGTAGTCGAGGATTTGAAAGGTTTGTTATACTGTAGTCTTTTGTACTCACCCATTAGAAACATAATTTATTGTTACTTACTTAAACGCGTATTCTTCACTTTCTGTGTTCATTAGTCATTATCTCAGTGCTTTGCCTGGAAGAGTTTCTCTTTCCAATGTGAGAAATGAAGTGACAGAGAGCAAATCTGTTGGCCAGACAGCAAAAGAAGCTTGCACTCCAATCTCATTGATGACCTCAAAGAAGGAAACCTCAGTGACTGATTCCAAGAAGCACCAGACTGCTAAAAAGATAGCTAGTATGGTTAGAAATCCGTCAGCCCTGAAGCCAAAAAGTCACTTACATTCATCACAAGCCAAAAAAATCAATCCATCTAGTGTGAAACGGTAGGTGCATTCTCCTTGTTCCTGTTTTGTTTAGAACTTGCGCTTGCCGAGTACTAAGTGAAACCAATTTGATTCTCAGAGAAACAAACGTTAAAAACACTGCTGGCGCCCTCAATTTAGCCCTGGAGAATCAGGCAATTAAGCGGCAGAAGTTGGAAGGTGGAAGATCTAGACAGGTGAGGTTCCTATCTGGCACTCTTCCCTATTAACTATTACTGTTTTGATATTATTTTTCTTCATTTGAAATGATTTTCTTTTATGATATTCAGATTCTTAATGTCAAGCCCCCCCAAAATTTGCCCCACAAGTCAAAATTGGGTCTCACAGGTGACAGTAATAACCCTTCAACTAACAAAACTCAAAAAGAGGACAGGAAGGTTTGTGGTTTTTACCAAATTTTTTTGAAATATTGAATAAAGCCCTTTGAGACACTCATTTGAACTTTTTTGTTGATATGGAATTTGAATTGGCAAACTTTCTTTCTAAAATAGGTTTACGTTCGAGAACCAGCTGTGCCATTTGTTTCAATGGCAGAAATGATGAAGAAGTTTCAATCAAGTACCAGAGACTTGTCCTTGCCTAATGTGAATGGCTTTCTTTCCCATGTAATAGAACTAAGTCCCATCTTTTTCCCCACTTCAATGAAAATTTCGTCTTATCTTAATTCTCTGCATTCTCTTCTTTTGCTTTTGTTTTGTTATTTCCTCCCAACTAATATTCGTGTTGATGCTACTTGTAATTGTATATCCAGACAAAGCCTAAACTTTCATTGACAAGGCCTAAGGAACCTGAATTTGAAACTTCCCAGAGGATTCGCTCGGTCAAGGTGAAAAGTACAGCTGAACTTGAGGAGGAGATGATGGCAAAAATTCCAAAGTTTAAAGCTAGACCTTTGAACAAGAAGGTAATTGCCTTCATTTACGTACATAGTGCCGTCGAACTTTTGTTTGTTTCTTGTACGGTGTATGATTTTGCCTTTTTCATCTACAAAATGTTTAAGTCTTCTTGTTCTTCTCAGATTCTAGAAGCCCCATCATTACCTGCAATACCGAGAAGTCAACCCCAACCACCAGAATTTCAGGCAAGAATAGTAGTAACAGATGCTGGCAAAACAGGAAAAGAAAAAAAAAAAAAAAAAAAAAAAGATGCAACATTTGTTTTGATTAAGTTCTTATTTCCTATTTGTTTGCAGGAATTCCATTTGGAGACCATGGCAAGGGCCAATAACAATGCGGATTCAGCTTCAGTAACTTCTACAGAATTTTCACGTCAGGTAGAGAATCATGTCTTCAAGTATGATATTTCTTCCCATCTTCCTGCGTTGTGAACGGAGATTTTTCTATGTTTTCTGACAGAATAATCAATGGAAGCCCCATCTGACTGAACCTAAAACCCCATTACTCCATACATCATTAAGGGCTCGTCCACCTAAGATAAAAAGCTCTCTGGAAATTGAAAAGGAGGAACTTGAGAATGCCCCCAAATTTAAGGCCAGGCCTCTGAATAAGAAGGTATCCTCCCAACTTTTTTGACCCCCTTTTTGAAAAGTGATGTTTGACTAATATCACCTTTTACACTAACAAATGAATTTATCCTTTGTAGATATTCGAAAGTAAGGGTGATCTGGGGATATTCTGTAATGCCAAGAAACAAGTAACTATACCTCAAGAATTTCATTTTGCAACAAACGAGAGAATTCCACCACCTGCTGTAGTAGTTGATTTATTTGATAAGGTATATTCAAAATCAAACTGAGTTTTCTTTTCATCCTACAGAAAAAATTGAGATCAGATTTTATCCTTTCTTTTCCCTTTGCTTTGCAGTTGTCTTTGAAATCCGAACCTTGCCATGACAGTCAGATTCCAAGAAAAACAATTCCAAATCCATTCAATTTGCATACAGATGTATGACCTTTTACTTCCTTTGGTAAAAATGAATTGTCAAATTTGTTTACACTTCCTTTGCTTATCTCTGTTACATCTTTATGCAATAGGAACGAGGAGCAGAGAAAGAAAGGAAATTTGTGACAGAAGTTATGCTGAAGCAGTGGGAAGAGGAAAGAGCTAGAGTTCCCAGGGCTAACCCATATCCTTATACTACCGACTACCCTGTGGTACAGACATTTACCAGTTTCGTCATTTTAGTTGCCAGCAGTGAAATAAAAATAAGCTTTTAAACAATAACACAAATGAGCTTTTAATAAATAACACATCCTTTTATGCAGATTCCTCCAAAACCAGAACCTAAACCATGCACAAGACCAGAACCTTTCCAGTTGGAAAGTTTGGTGAGGCATGAGGAGGAAATACAAAGAGAGATGGAAGAAAGACTTAGGAAGGAAAAAGAAGAGGAGGAAATGAGGATTTTTAGGGCACTTCCCATCCTAAAAGAGTAAGCATTGTCAGGATTCGAGACTAGCCGACACTAACTATTAGACGAGAAAGGAAATGAAGTTTATTTTATCTCTTATTTATTTCTATGGTACAGGGACCCAATTCCAGTTCCAGAAAAAGTGCGCAAGCCACTCACACAAGTTCAAGAATTCAATCACCATACTGATCATCGAGCTGTAGATAGAGCCGAATTCGATCAAAAGGTAATTTACTCTTCCATATAGCACATAGCATAATTTACTTCAAAAAAGTATTGTTCATGAGGTTTATTTTACAGGTTAAGGAGAAAGAAATGATGTATAAGAGATACAGAGAGGAAACTGAAGCAGCAAAGATGGTATGAATGAATCAACACATTTTGCTTTGTTTTCTTGGTTGTTGCTCATTTTATCTTAAAAGTTTTCCTCCATATTTGCAGTTGGAGGAAGAGAAAGCATTGAAACAGATGAGAAGGACAATGGTCCCGCATGCAAGGCCTGTGCCCAAATTTAACCATCCATTCTGCCCTCAGAAGTAAGGGAAAATGCAAAGCTTATTTTTTTGTCCTCTTTCCCTGTTTTCTCTCTCTCACTGCAGAGTGTTTATTAATTGTGAGATTATGTTGAATTTTTTATTTTATTTACTTTTATAGGTCGCTAAAGGAGATTACAAAAGCTAAATCACCAAATCTTCGCGTGCTTCAAAGGAAAGAGAAGCGAAGAATGGTGGTCAACGGGGCTATTTCCAGCGCTGCAGCTCATATGAGATGATGATCGTTTTCCTGCGGTTCTGAGTGTTCAAGAACTCTTGAAGAACTCTTTTTAATATTGTGTTGTCCCAGTTCATTTACTATTCTTTAATGAAATGTAATTCTTTCACAGACTACATGTAAAGTTACTGGTTTCACAAAGAATGAAAAAATGCACCCAAATCCTGTTCTGAGAAATCTAGATATAAAAAATATATATATAAATTAAAAAAAAAAAAGAAAAAAAAAAGAAAAAAGAAAAAAAGAAAGATCATCTTTGATCATCTCTGGAAATCCGCTCAATGAAAAAGCACAATAAATTATTTGACCAGTAGGTCTTTTTCGATGAGCCAGAAATTTGAGTAAATGAAAAAGCACAAAATAATTAAACAATTCTTCCACCAATATCCGAAATTTACAACCCTCTATTTTGTGTATTCATAAATATATAATATTATTTTGTTTCTTCTATCAACAATGAATTAGACAAGACGTCCACTTTGTAGTTAACTAACTGTAAATCCAAAATTTGCTAACCACTCGCCTTCTGCCTGTATAATAGAATCTGAAAACAGCAGAAGAAAAACACAGCAGTGAATTCAACATGAACTGTGAATTCAACATGAATTGAGAATGCAAAATAATTTAAACACTTTGACATAATAGAGAAACGAAAGTAAAAACTACTCTCCTGCCTGCACAATAGAATCCAAAAAAAAAACTACAGAAGAAAAGAGCAGTGAATTCAACATGAATTGGAATTTAAGATAATTAGAACAACTAAATGGGATTATCCTGGCAAAACCACATTCAAAAAAAGAAAAAAAGAAAAAGAAAAAAGCACTAATCAAAAGCCAATTCTCTCATTAGCTTTTTCTACGAACCTTTTTGCTTATAGTACGTACCAAGAGCAAATCTCAGGGCTGAAGAAGAGAGCTAGTTACCAATTTGCACTTACCAAATGGTCCCTACTAGAAGGGCAACTGGCTTTGATCCCTGCCAGAGTTTCTTCTGCTTCCAAAATTTGCAGGTCATCACTGCATGGATTAATTACCAAGGACACCAAATCCCGATCGTTTATTGAGGTAGAAGGGTTTAGAGTCAACTTTTCATCATTGGACTGGCATCGAGGCAATCGCCCTCGAAGTGCCAACAATTCAACTTCTTCAGCTTGCAAAGGTGTCTGCCGAGCAACATACTACATACAACATCTGATTAATTAATTATACTTTTGACAACAAACTGGGTTGGGCAGAGCAAAAACAATATTGAGAGAACAAGTATAGTAACGTTACAATAGAATTTTTAGAAATGAATTCAAACTAAACAGGTCTACATTAGCCAGGAATCTCGGCAAGTTCAAAATTCCCCCCAACATGGAAGAATAGACCTCAAAACTTCAACCAAAGGCATTATACAATAACATTCATGAAAAGTAATTCAGCTCCATTCAAGTTGAAAGATATGCAGGATCAGGTACATTAAGCACAGGGAAAATAAGAGTCAGATGGGTTTTGGGTATCTTACATGCATCAATACTATATTTTATCACCTTAAAGCAAGATATATGAAGTCAACGACCAGAATAAAGTTTCACAAGAAAAATCTCACCTCACAAAGGTGTTTAACTGACAAACTTGGCCGACAGCATAGGTGAGGCTGCTGCAAACTTGGTGTACTTTTTTTGTCCAAAGAAATAAGCATCAGATGTACATCTAACTGCAAAAAAAGATTAATGAGCTTTATCAGATGTATATCACAAAGGCACTTTTCTTTTTTTTCTTTTTTCTTTTTTTCTTTTTTTTTGTTTTTTTCCTCCTTTCCTTCTCTCTCTATCAAAGAGCTTTATCAACCACAAAGGGAAGACATTAAGGACTTAATCAGGTCCTCCAGGTGCTCAGTGAGAGCAAACAAATGGATAAGATTTTTATTCCACCACTCTTTGAGAAAATATAGCAAGAGAACTATATGGGTGATGCATAGAACACATTTAAGCTACCTCAGTAAACAGGGCCACCAGAAACTTTTTATACCTCATCATTGTGTTCCTCTAAGCTCCGGAGGTAATCAACCAACTTGGATAAGCGAGTGCTTCGAGAACTCTTACTGTTGTAGCCATTGGCATTTCCATGGCGTGTGTTACTACGAGCACCACCACCACCCCAAGCAAGCATTTCAGACCATGTAGTGCCAAGAGAAATTCCATGGTTCTCTCGGCTTACTTCTAAGTCATTTTCAATGTTTCCTCCATCTAGATTGGCCACTGATGAAGAAGACTGAATACCTCCCCGTCTCTTGCGCCTTTTTTGCCTTATTTCTAGCCGACGCTCATCGGTGGAAGACGAATCTTTTCCAATGTTATTTCCAACATTGTCATCCTCATTGTCTTCAGATGCTTGAAATTCCATGGTCCGAGCATTCCGTCTTCTTGAATTCCCATTCCGATGATTGCGTTGCACTGTTGACGTAAATGTGTCTGTTGAATCCTTGCCTAAAGAACGTCTCTTATTTAGAGCTTCAGATTGTCGTTGAAAAACCTGGGCAATTGATGCTTGGATCTGTAAATGAGGAATTCAAACAGCCAAGTATGGACAAAAATGAGCATGCAATTATGCACCATCTGAAACAATAAAAGTTTTTTGACTCCCGGTGCTTGGCTTGGATGGTAAAGATCGATCAGATCTGTTAAGCTCAAATTTTGTATGAGGGAAAGCCTTACAATTTTATATCTTTTTATCCTTGGAAAGGAGCTTTTTTTATTATCCACATTACAATTGCTGTTAAATGAAATCACTTGATCAAGCATTTTTTCTTGTTTTTATAGAACCATATGTTCAGGCTAGCATGCATAAAGAACGGTCAAATTAAGTCATCAGTTAAATATTTAGCAAGGTCAACCAGGATTAGTACTAGAAGAAATCCCAGCTTGTATCAGACAAGAAATTCTCTGATAAAAATCAGCAATAAAATCTCTATGAAGACCAGAGGAAAACAAGGTGATGAAGCACTTCATGAAATAAAATCCTTCCTTGTGTCCATGATGAGCAATAAACAATGATTTTAGATGTATACATTTGATACAATAACACCAAAAAAAAAAAATAAATAAAAAAATAAAAAAAACATTTATGCAGGTTTATGCAAAAATAACCAGGAACCTGACCTGCTTATTTCGAGTCGTTTCCTCTTCATGAAATGCCAGTTCCTGATACCAAATAAGCTGCAAATTACTACTTGATCTGCCCAAAGATTATCAAAACATCCATATTCTGTTATAAAATTTTTTGAAAAGCTTAAGCAGGTCTACCTCCTCCTCATACTTCTCAATGTCTGGATATAAAGCTGCAATTAGGGCATCGTAATTTGGATCATCTCTCAAAGAACGTCGGCTGGCACAATGTGTGCGGCAAGCAGGACATTCATTGTTCCTGAGATAATAAAACCAACCATCATGGAAAAAAAAAAAAAAAAAAAAAGAAGTCTAATTTAATTTGCAATAATTTTTCATTAGAAATAGCCCCTTTCCAGGCTAATGCTAGTATTATAAACATATCCATACACAAATTAATCAAACAAATAGAATGATAAAATGATGATTAAAATGAAGATGTTAATATAATAGAAAATCTGAGAAAATAAAGCTACAATACATACCCCAGGCGCATTGATTTGTCAATGCATTCCCTGCAAAACCTGTGTAGACATTCCATTACAGTTCGAGTTTTCTTAATAATCCCTGTTCAGGCAACAACTTGATCAATGAGTACTTACTGGACTGATAACCCAGCATAGATGACAATAGATGAATAAACATACTAGAAATGAAACAGCCTGTGAACTTTTCTAACCATGTCAGTTTTTCCTTTTTTGACAATGTTACCAAATAAGAAAACAAAAGATCTTATTGCAAACAGTAAACTGAACTTACATTCACCATAACATAGTAACCATTTGTGCAACTCCATTTAAACATGTAGTTCAAGTATAACAGAAATGTGAAATCAAAATATACAATTGCTAATATGCATGCAATAAAAATCCACGTAGCTTCTCCATTTAATCTGCATTTTTCTGTCTCTGAAAGAAAGACCCTCCTATACGGAGAAAGTTTCTAATATTCTCAATTCGGATGCAGTGTGTTCTCAAAACTTTTATGCTTTAGAAATTATATTACACACAAAAGAGTCAATGTGGAACCATACCAAGACAAATTGGACATTGTACATCTTTACGTAGGTCTGGCAGTTCTACAGAGACAAATCTGCAAGACAAACCAAATATGTGGAATCAACTCTTTACACCCATTGATCTATATAATCAAAAGAAATATAGTTTTTATCTGTACAAAAAGTAAATACAGATTCATGTAGATTTGTAGACTACTGGAATTCCATTACAAAGCTTTTTTTTGGGACTCCAACTAATAATGTAGACTACAAAGTCAGGGGGTAGCCATTGCAAGCATAGTTTCCTTCCCTAATCTGTGTTTGCAACAAAAACTCTCCCCTTCTCAAGAGGAGAGAGGCAGCAGTAATAAAATGTCAGTGGTAAATCAGAAAGATTAATAAAAATAAAAAATTTGTTGTAGTAAATTAACAAGATCTTTCAGAAAAAAGCATAAGCATACACCATAATCATAATCATAGTTATAAAATACACATTAAATAACACCTCTTTTCAAATATTCAGTTTCTGGTATACAACTAGAATTAAAATGAAGTCATATACCTGCACTAGAAGCTTCAGCAGAAAGTAAAATTATAGTTATCTAAATAACTGACTGTCTTATTCTTCTCTACCAGTCTTTCAGCCCTTAATTCATGACACTCAATTTTCTGTCAGGGATACTCTCCATTCACCCTAACTTCTTCTTAATAGAATACCGAAGTTCTTAGAAGAGACAAGCAGCTTTCATACTGCGCCTCCTCTCCCTATCAATTTTTATTTAGAACAGTCGGTCTTCTTTTCATGAGGCTGCATTAACAGAAGGTTGACAACCAGAATGCCTAAGAAATGTTGGACAGTTGAAGAACCTCCAAAGAAAATTTAACACTGGATACAATACTTTAAACTCTAAACTCAATCAGCAATCAAATGCTATGAGCTTCCTAGCTTTGCTTACAATCCAACTTTTGTGAAGGTGATACATATCTGCTTCTGTCCCCATATCAGGGGCATCACAGCTCCATCACCATTTGCAGGGATTATCTAGTCTCATATGCCTCATCATAGTATTCCTAAGCAGATCAATCCCTGGATATTGATCTACTGTCACAGTTTTAAATCACTAAATTGAAAGAGCAGAGAGCATTTCAGCAATCTAGTCTCCTTAAAAAAAAAAGAAAAAAAAAAGCAATACATGTGGTAAATATTATATCATAGTTTCCATCTGATTCTTCCAAACAAATAACAATATTAAAAGAGCAATTAAGCTATGGAACGCGACTAAATTTATCCAGAACATGCTCAACTTGAATTACTAGAGTAAACTGGCGGGCTTCAAGAATATATTAAATACATAACATATCCAATTAAGAACCCCCCAAAACAAGTGCTATGCTATTATAAATTACTACAAAATTAAAGTTACGGAAATCAGGTAATGAGGGAAAAGAAATTGACAACAGAAGTTTATGATATACAAGCCAAAAATACAATCACTCATAAAATCGTCCCAATCATCCAATTGGGTATCATGGCAATATTTTAGATTAGTTGCTGACAAGCACGTGCAGAATTCGTGAGCTTGGGAACTTAACTACCACCATGCACAAGTAAGAGTATAAACTATTATCACTGACATTTAAACGGTAGCCAAGAAAAGAAGAAGATACGATGTGTACCGTTAGGAAATTAATGAAACAATGACTCGAAAGAGTTCCTATTTCCAAATTCGACGCTATAAAAATATATTCCCAGACCAAAACCACACGCACAAATAAAGCGTGGATCACGACATGCAACACTCTCTCACGCAAAAAATCAAGCAGAAACGATTATAAAAAGTAGAATAACTTACACCTCCCATTATAATTAAAACCCATTATCATCTTTAAACTGGAGGGCAAAAAAATAAAAAAATAAAAAATAGGGAACCCATCAACAACCGAAGTATTGAGCTTCTAAATGCAGCTCGACAATGGTAGTAGAAGCAGCTATAAATTCACGGCAAATAGAACCCAGAAGCTAAACGTAAAAGATCAACATCCAAATCACAAAGAAAAACGAAAACAAGCAAATGATTTACAGAAACGGGAGAGAAATAGAGTGAGTACTCTGGTCTTTCTTGAGAGCTAGAAGATGGGCTACCCACAGAATCTGAAACAAAAATGAAAAGCAAAAAATAGCTTCAACCAAATCGTGAAACAGAAACAGACCCAGATAACAAAAACCAATTTTTACAACACAAACACCAAAAAAAAAAAAAAAAGAGAGAGAGAGAGAAAGAAAGAATGATAAAGACACGTACCCTCTGCTCCATCTTCTTCTTCGTCTTGTTTAACTTGTTCCTCATCGTCTTCTTCTTCATCTTCATCATCATCACTTCCCTCTACAACCACTTTTCCTTTCTGCTCTTGTAGTCGTAGAAGAAGTTCAGCTTCATCTTGGGGTTGAGGCTGGGGACGAGATTGCTTGGGACGGTGGTGGTGGTTCGTAGGCTCTTCTTCATCGTCACTGAGATTGTCGTGCAAAGAACGCTTATGTGCGGGCATTGATATCAGACTCAAAAAACAGAGAGGGAAAGAGAGAGATTGATTGCAGGTAGTGAAGAAGAGGAGAGTCTCTGGGCCTTAGCTTCCAGAAGAGCAAAGCGTAAGTTTCTTCTTCGAGATGGAAAGCAAAACAAGGAAACAAAAAACAACAAAAGATGGGAGATTTTCGCTGGTCGCTGCCTTTATTGATTTCAATGATATTTAATGATTTTTTATTTTTTTATTTTTATCAATATATATATATATATATAATTACATATAAATATATATATATATATATATATTTTTTATATATATAGTTGAGAATTATATGTTCGGCAAATAAAAGCAGCACATGTTGCCTTGGTAGACGGCCGTCTGTCTCCGTTGGGTACTTTCGTCTTTTCAATTGTTATTCATGCTTCTCTCTTTTTCTTTTACTGCTTTATTGTCCACCCAAAAAATAAAATAAAATAAATTTTATAGCAAATTTGCTACTTGATCTCCATTATAAATTAGCTCATTTAATAAATTATTTATATTTATAATTATAAAATGATAAATTAGATTTTATTCAAACCGTGTAACTTATTATAGAATTTATTAGGTTTTTATGTAAAATTTAATTTAACAATATTCAAAAAATAATAATTAAAAACAATAAAAATGTGAATAGAACCTCACCACTTCATTTCAAAAAAAAAAAAAAAACAAAAGGCATAAACACTTATTAGTTATTATTATTAATTTTTTCTCTATGTAACAATAATTTTCAGGTAACACTAATTTTTAGGTAATTACAAATACACCATGTGAAATGTCACAGCAATTAGCTTTTTCATCGTATCAAAGATCAAACATTAATGTTATAGTGTTTGAAAAGTTCATAGGATGTCATCAAAAAATTTTTTTTTTAATTATGTTTTTCATTATTAAATTTGAATCAAAATTTAAAGCAATTTTTACCTTCGTACTTTATTGTTTATTGTTTACGTTCTCTTTCTATTTTAATCAATTTTGCTCTTAAAGAAAAATTATAATTTAAACCTATATTGCTTTAAAAATAATTTGAGTAAATTAACAGACCGGTGAAAAATTATTTAGTTTTTTTTTTCTTTTTTCCCCTTTTTAATAAATAAACCGAATCCACCTTTTGTCGTTCAAAACGCCATCCACACCATATATTTATACGGAAAGATTCCAAAAAAGTAAAATAAAAAAATAAAAAATAAAAAACAAAAATAAAAAACATATAGTGGAGATGACAAGTGTGCTGATCCACCAATTACAGGTCGACAAACTACACATTGTCCCTTACTTTATTATTATTTTTGCCTTGTTTTTTCTAACATATTATTATTATTTTTGCTTGGCCCATGAAGCTATATAAGTTTTTATATTATTACAAAAAATAAAAATAAAAATAAAAATAAAAAAAAAGATAACTAATTATTTTCTTGTTGACAGGTGAAAACAATGCATAGTAATAAACTTTTTACATTGGAATTCATGTCCCTTGAAGTCGTAGTTGGGAGTCATGCTTTACTCATTTTAACATCTGCATGTTATAATTTACTACTGACCGAACCCACTTCCAATTCAATTAAAGTGCAAATTTAGTAATCGCTGAAATAAAAATATAAAATAATTAAAAACAAAAACAAAAAAAATTCAAGTGCAAAATTGGTAAGCTCATAAACTTGCTCAGGATTATTGACAAAATTTAACATTAAAAAGCAAAAATAGGAATTCCAAACATCAACCTTGAGCTTTGTGCCAAAAGGCAAAGTGCTTCAAAAAGATTTTGGAAAACTGTCTCATTCTCATAAGTCCAATGATGTAGAAATTGCCCACAAGTAAACAGCTTCATCAACAATGAGGATAAACACCAAAATCATTTAAGTCGGTATTTTTTTCATATTGCATAGTAATGATCTAAAGCTAATCAAAAACCTAAAAATAGGTCAAAAACCACTAAAAACTCGAATACCTACCAAACCTGTCATACTCATCAGAAAATATTCTAATTAACATACGACTTAGGAGAAGATAGCAACTACAGACCAACCAGGCTATGAGGTTTAAAACCAGCACTTGTCTGTCCTACCAAGTAAAACATCACATTTGCATTAGCAGAATAATGGAGACACAGCAAATATAGGCCATTGATAATGCACTTCTCATCAACCATCCAATCATTTAAAAGGAGAAAAGGAAAACTATACTTGTCACTTAAGATATTATCATCACACATAACTCAAAAGGATGTGCATGATAACAAAGTCATTCCAATTGTATATCAATAATACCCTTCAGTCTCTTTACATAAAATTTGAGCTCACCCTGTCCACTGAGGCGCACCAGGGATGGAGCTAGTTGATCTCCATGGAACCGACAAGCATGTTGCATCATTTGATCACGCATCATATGGAGATCATTCATACAAGGTTTACAACTCGGTGCAAAACAATTAGCATATTCAAATTTGTTCCACCTTGACATACCACATGTGCATGCAACTCCAGCATACCAACCTTTAAAATGTGTCCATCACAAGCGATCCCGTGTTTTTCTTTTCAACGTAACAGTGCTAAAAACGATGTAATACGAACTCATGTAGAAGCAAAACACTGGTGAAGAATAAGAGCAATATTTTCTAGCCTTGCAAAATATATTAGATTAATGCGAAACACATAATAGTTTATGCCTGTAACTGCAGTTACATACTTAAGAGTGAAACAAAGTGCATATGACAATGCCATACTTCTGTTTCAACTAAATTGAAATCTCAAATATGTCATTACAGTTTTAAGGGTGACAGAAGAGAGAGAGCATGTTTCGAAACCACTTGGCTCAAGTCTTATCTGATCTGGAAATGCTTGTAAGTGGCATTTTCTTGGATGGATATCTGAATTCTCCCCCTATCATCAACCTTCCCACAAACAATATCTTTCAACTGAGGACTTGAACCCTTGTGGCTTGAGCTTTCCGCAGGAGACTCTGCTGAATTCTTTCTTCGCCGTTCATTGTGTCCTGCCAAACGCCTGCGACAACTCCGTTTGGTTTCATCAAATTCTGATAGCTCATGAAATCTGCAAGATAGCACCCTTAATTAGGATATTAAATTGAATTACTAAAACATATATTCCAATACTTGCCGAATTTTTTGGATGCTAAAATGCCAAAACAATTTTAAGTACTATGATATAAAAATCATATAGTTCACTGTATATACAGCCTGTGACTGTATTAATTTCTGTGTTTGTGAGTCCAATAGAGAATGAATATTACTTGTTATCTCTTTTGTATAAGTATTTAGCATAAGGTCCTAAATAAACTTCAAACTAGCATACATACAGTTGGATATACCTTTATTCCAAATCAAAAGAAAAAGAATTGAGCTTCCATAGAGATTTTATGCAACTGCAGCACATCCAGAGTAAGATAACAGTAACAATACAAATCAAAATAAATATAAATATGTCATCATAGTCACGAGAATGGGAATCTGTTTTAAGTCATAAAGTACATTTCAGTACCAGCTTGGTACGATGCAACATATAATAATATTATCCCTACACTGAATAAATCTTTTAACAATGTATTACTATTTAAATAAAGTAAAGAAAAAAAAAAAAAAGGAAAAAAAGAAGCAAAGAACAATTATATGAATCTAGGAATATCTAAGGGGATCTACAAGCCAAAGGAAAATCAGCTCGACTAAACTCAAAACTCCAATTATTTGGGACCAATCGCACAAATCAACTCTTCTTTTACCATGTCAATCGATTAAATATCAAATTGATAGGAAAAGAAAGAAAAATGTTTAAAACAAACAATAAAATTCACGAATTATAAAATTCTTGCCAGAACCACAGCAGAATGAGTCACAAAAGAAAAGTCAGCTACCAAGTTAAGTAACAACTGGGAATTGCAGAATTTTGCCAAAAATCCTCAAAACTCGGAATTTAGCAAAGCACCCAGTTGAGCAAAACAAAAAAATCAACAAAAATCACAATCACAAAAAGAATTGCCACAAAACAAGAAAGAATTGGAGCTCCTAACCTGCTGCATTGCTGGCAAAACCTTTGCCTCAAACCTCCCACAACCACAACTTGAGCCTTAGCATGAATCTCACAAACCTTATGTCTCCTATGATACTGCTTTGCATCAGTCAGATCAGCAGTACACTTCTCAGCTTGGCAACACCTCAAACCCCCAACACCACCTCCTGAGCCTTTCCTACCAGACCCACCACCACCACCACCTACAACTCCTTTTCTCTTCTTATCCTCCTCCAAGCACCCAACTTGCTCATATTCCTCATCTCTTTCTTCCTTCTTCACCACCATCACTTTCTCCTTCCCTATCACCATTCTCTGCCTATTCCTCTCAATTTTACCCAAATCCATGGAACACCCACAAAAGTAAAGCAGCTATAATAACAGAAGAACATTGAAGAATGAAAGTAAATGAAATTGGGTTCTCTTATAAAGAGCAAAGAGGAGGGAGATACTAAAGAAGTTGGGGATGTGGTGGAACTATAGTAGAAGAATAAAAAGTGAAAAAGAAGCCAGTGTGAGAGTGTGAGGACCACAACACTCACCTCCATAATTTTTCTCTCTCTTTTTTTCATTTCCTTTTTTTTTTTTTTTTTTTTTTTTCTCTTCCCTCTGCAAATAATACCACAGAGTTGATAATGAGGAATGTCAAACCCATAGTTAAAAAAATAAAAATTAAAAAACAATAATTAAAAAAGAAAAAAAAAAAAAAAAAAAAAAACCCAAAAATCCATGAAAGCACATACACACATTTTGCATACTTTTTTTGCTTTTTCATAGGAGGGAGGGACCATGAGAATTCTCGTGAGTGGTGGGGCTAACAAATTTACAGACCGTGCGTGGACAGGTCTGGGTGATGTTTGTGGAGAGGAGGGTTTCAGTGGGGTTGTGTTGAATTCAAGAATGGTGAGGTTAGGTCTGGGTCAAAACTTTGGGGTTTGAACATGGTAGGGTCTTAACCAATGGGGTTTTGAAAAGTCTGCATCTCCATTGCAGTTGATGGTGTATAGGACTTGAATAAGAGGATCGTCTCTGTCCCTTTCAAAATTTGGTAATAGTACTATTCTTATTAACAATGGTGGGGACTAGAGGTTCTGAGTTTCTGAACCCTTTAAAAATATATATATATATATATATATAAAATAAAAAAGCTTAGTAATCCATGGAAATGGAGAATCCAACCCAATTGTTCTGCAGAAAGCCAAAAACCAACATGCCAAACTGCTTACTTACCAATTTTTTTTTTTAAATTATTGCAAAATCCCACAATTTTTTTTTTTTTTTTGTCAGAGAAAAATAAAATCCCGCAAATGACTACCACATCCTTTCATCATTTGTATTTGACCTATGGTATCTCACTTCATCATGCATCTCAAAAAATGACAAATGCTTAAAAAAAAAGGGACAATTATGTCCATCAGGATAATTGTGTGGCAAATCCATTATTTTTTCCGATGATGATCTTCAATGTTAAAAAATAAATAAAATAGATATAAATATATTTTAAAAAAAAATGGCTAGTCATATGGAAAAAAACCACTAAAATATTTATAACGTATTACAACACCCTAACATTGTTATTTTAATGGCTTTTTTTTTTTTTTTTCCTATAGTATTGACAATTGATGATAACTAAGTCCAAGATTTGGTGTTAGGCCCTTCTTCAATTAATTAAATAAAAAATTGCTATTGTAATTAGTGGAATGATCATAATATTTTTTTTACAATAATATTAAAATTGTCAAAATATTCACTAAATTTATTTAGCAAATGATATAATAATATTTAATTAATTTATATTTTTAATTTTTTTATATATTTAAAAATTTATTTTTTTATATTTAATTTATATGAATATTTTAATTAATAATAATTTGATGAACATTTTAATATGGTGGCATCACTATATATATATATATATATATATATAACAACTATTATTGTGGACAAAGGCACCCGTTTCACTATTTGATAGGCAACAATCCATTGTTCACCATTCGACATGCATAATCACGTACATTGGGTGGTGATTGATGGGCTGTTGCATTACTTGGTGAGCGATTTCGACCATTGTAGAATCTGCATTATATAAAAAGAATAAAGAATAAAAGAATGCAAAAATACGAGAGATGAGGAGATGGAATTTTGAGTGGATAATTCTATTTATACTACATTATTTTGATACTCATAGTACATTTTAATTACTTTTCAATGTTTCAAAAATATTCTTTACTAAAAAATTACAAATATTTGAAAGTACATAAACATAATAAAAATTAATTATTAATTACCAAATAGACAGCAATAAAGTTTTAGAAAAAGAAAACTTTAAAAATGGAAACAATAATGTTTAGCGATTAGAGAAAAAGATCAACAAAAATAATTAGTAAATCATTTATTTCAATTCCAAAAATGGAAATATTTAGCTTTTTTTATTATTTATTTGCTTCTTTTTTATCTAGTTTCTTATTTCTGTTTAATTTTCATTCTATCTGATCGTCCAATTAATTATTTTCATCATATACACTTTGAAATTGTTTGATATATGTACTTCAAATGATTTGATCATGTCCGAAATATATATACCAGAGAAGATAATTGTTTGTGTAATTTGTAATGTTGTTCAGTATATATAGCCCAAACAAATTGAGCACGTCTAGGTTATGTATACCTAACTAATTCAATTATTTGTAGGTTATATAATATGGACCATGAGTGAAAATGCAGTCGACATTTTGGTGACATTATCAGTATTTCCAGATGTCAACATCGACAAAAGGGATAAAAAATATATGTTAATGTTGTCAATAGAAATGTTAGAATTGTCGGTTAATATCGACAGTATAAGCAAATGTCGATGGAAATGTTGTAATAGGGATGGATTTCTTCAGATATTTCAAAGACTTATCAGTAAATATTGGTGTTATCATTAATTGTCGATTTTGACAACCAAAAACTTGAAATTAACTATATGAAAAACTTAATGGAAAAGGAAATAATATATATTCCTTATCAATGTTTCTAAAAGCAAGATTCAAATTATTAATATGCATACGAAATGAAAAAAAAAAATATTCCTCAACATGTAAAGGTTTTGTTTAAAACCTAATAAATTTGAAAGAAGTACAATGTAAGAAATAGCTAGTGCCTAGATTATGTTCATTTTCAGACATACTGGGTGAGGAGAATAACCAAAACCACATCAACATAGGAAATAAAGGAAAGTGGGAGTATAGACAAATTTACAATATTTTGATACTAACAAGTATTGGATTTACTTTATGTACAAATTTATGATATTTGAGGACTATTTTATTATCATTTTTATTCTAATTATTATATGTTTTTACTTTATTTTATTATATTAAATATCTAATACACAAAAATTTAAATTCCAAATCAAATATATATAGTTTCCATAATTTTACCGATATTTCCATCAATATTGACATTTCCATCGACATTTTCCATATAATCATATCTTTAATATTTTAATTGATACCGATATTCTTATCAATAATCTAGATGAAAACCCAAATATACATAAAGCCATTTGGTATACATAAATTGGACGAATTATATACATCCGAATTACATATACCAAACTATATAGTCATATTCGGGTTATATAATATAGACAAAAGAAGCCATCTAGAATACAATAATCCTAATGAATTGTATCCATCCAAATGACATATACCCAACTATGCAATTATATCTGAGGTTGTGTAATCCGGATGAAAATATATTCATCTAGGTTATATATACCAAACTAAAATAAGAAGATGAAAAATTTAAAAGAGAAACAGAAAAAAAAAGGAAAAGAAAGAAATACCTTTTTTAGATGAATGAATTCGAGATAGATATTGGAAGATTACAATACAGAATCTAGTCAAATAGCTTTCTCCCATTTTATTTTATTTTAATATTTTTTTGTAGAAAAATGAAACCAAAAAAAAAAAAAGAAAAGAAAAGAAGAAGCCAGAAAATCAATGGATGAGGAACAAAGAAACAAAGCTGATGAGTGAATATTCTTATAGGTTCAGACATTCTTAACTACCACACTTAAGGAAAAATATCAAGAGGGATTGTTGAAGATGAAGAAGATTTGAGAATTAGGGTTGTGGTGTAATGAGAAGATGAAAAATTTAAAAGAGAAATAGAAAAAAAAGGAAAAGAAAGAAATACCTTTTTTAGATGAATGAATTCGAGATAGATATTGGAAGATTACAATACAGAATCTAGTCAAATAGCTTTCTCCCATTTTATTTTATTTTAATATTTTTTTTTGTAGAAAAATGAAACCAAAAAAAGAAAAGAAAAGAAAAGAAGAAGCCAGAAAATCAATGGATGAGGAACAAAGAAACAAAGCTGATGAGTGAATATTCTTATAGGTTTAGACATTCTTAACTACCACACTTAAGGAAAAATATCAAGACGGATTGTTGAAGATGAAGAAGATTTGAGAATTAGGGTTGTGGTGTAATGTATGAATTTAATTTAAAAGGTAATTAAAGGTACTAAAACGTAGTATTTATATTTAATTACATTTAAGGATAAATTATTTGTGTAAATAATACATTAAAATAAAAATTAGTATGTGTAGAATGTAATGTAGGCATCAAAATTTGTAGTGTGAATAAAACTACTTATTTTGGGGACAAGAAGAAAATGGTTAATTTGGCATACTACTTTAAGTTATGATCTAATTACAAAAATGACTTCGTAGTTTCAAATTTGCCTTGTACAAAATGTCAATAATATTAATTTGATGGGTATGAATGAAGTAATAAAGAAAATATAATGATTTTTCCAAACTAAGTAGTGGAAAGATTTATGATATTTTTAAAATAAAAAAGATCATATTATATTTAGGTCAAATTTTCTAGGAGGTAAGCTATATTAACGTCGTCAGCAAATGAAAGAGGGGAAGGGTGAAGCTCCAATAGTGTTGACTCTATTTTATAGAATTTAAAAAAAAAAAAAAAACTAAAATTCATCAATATTTAAGTTTTACTTTCAAGAAATTTATTTCCCATTTTAACTGTAAGAGTATTATGTTATTTTGTGTAATTGTTAGCAAAAAGCCTTTTTTGTTTGGACTTCCTTTTCGTATATTTTCATAGGTAATGAGTTGTTTATAAAGGTTTTTTTTTTCTTTTTTTTAATTTAGCTATGGAGAAGATTTTTTATACTTGTTTATAAAGTTGTTATTGTTATTGTTGTTGTTTTTTTTCAATCTAATTATCTAGACAAATCTGCCCCAAACCCCACTCAACCCACGATTCAAACCTATACATGAGGCGACGAACCTACACATAAAAGGTATTAATGTGGGTGTTTAACCATAAAAGCTATCCTAGTTGGCGTAGTTGTTTATAAACTTATGGAGGTTATTTTACGAATAAGCAATTAATAGTTTAAAAACTTAACATAGTTTGCTTTGAAATAAATTGAATTAATTGTAATATTAATTCTAATATTAAGTATTTTCGTAAAACCAGAGGTAATTAACCAAAGGACAATTAACTTGAAAAATTTGTTCCTAAATATTTATTTCTTATTTTTCCTTTTATTCTTTTTTATGTCTTTTTCTATTTTTTGTTTCCTTTTATAGATGAAGTGTTATATTAATGAGCCATATTATTTATCATTATAGATGATAATTACCATTTTGTAAAACAAATTTTAAATAGGATATTTAATTTTATTATTTTTATTATAAAACTTTGAAAGTTTGTCCTTTAATAATAACAATTTAAATTACCATTTCACATATAGGTTACACTAGTGATTATTCACAACTAATGACCAATAGTATTTTTTTTCATTTTTATTCCATATTACACTATTTATAATTATAAGAGTGGACTAAACTGATCTAGAAAAAATAATACCTCAGAAACAATAATAAAAGGGATTTCATGGTGAGGCAATGCATACAAGGTAGCTTTATATTTCAATGCAGATAAAATATAGTAGTCTTAGGTTTAACCTAGCAATAAAATAAAACCAATAAGACTACATCCGGAGGTTTTAGATTCAAATTTTTAGCATGAAATGTTGGCAAAGAAAAATAGTCCTTTTCTAATTACGATCCTATATATTGTAAAAGATTTCCAAACTTATAGTTCTTCAAAACATGTCTGTTTTGTCTAAGCACAAAAGTTAAGAGTAAGAGAAGTGCCAAAGCTAATGATATCCCGCTAATGAGGAATAAACCACCAAAATTTTGGAGATCAAGAGCATTGGGACTATTTGAAGAACCTTCCACATATGCATAAGTTGGTTTACTGTGAAACCAAATAGCTTCCAACTTTGCTAACTCTCCTTCTTCTCGAAGTTTTTCAATTGCCCAAGACATGTCATGAACCAAAGATGAACCTTTACGAAACACCTAAAAAAATACAAGTTAATAACAAATATTTATACTTTGTATCTGCATGTGTACATATGTATATATATATATATATATATATATTCAATGCATAAGATAACAATTTGTTATTTTTCATCATTAATATATTTATATTAATAATTTCAATATGATTCACCTACTTTATAATGATAACTCTAGCAACATAACAAGTGCAATGATAAAAATGTAGGTATCATGGAAATGCTAAAATTTTTTTGAAACTATACATATATTTTTATTATTAGTGAAAACATATAGTTTTGAATATAAAACATTAACAATTGAATTTTAATGTAATAATGCATAGATTGAAAGAGTAATACTGATTCAATATTATATATCGTGGTAAAAAATAAGAAAACCATATATGATATTGAAACTTTAGCAAAAATCATAAAAATAAAAAATATTTCATTAAGTATAGAAAAGAATTTAAGCAAATTGAACTGAAATTACAATATCATTAAGTAAACATATAGTCTACAAATGTGAAATTTTATAATTAACTTCTTAAATGCATAGCTTAGAAGATTTTATGTAATAACTTTTTGAATTTTAATACCTACTTCATAACTTTTTATTCATTTAATTGTATATATAATTAATTTTCATAATATGTATAATTATTTTCTATGAAATTATAATTATCATTAGTTCCATGCATTTTATATTATAAATCTATTTGTTTTATATTCAAATTTTTTTTTAAAGTTTTGTCCAAAAAGTTATTTTTTAACAATATAATTATTGTGGGAACGTTATTTCTTACTCTCCCTTATCAGTATCACCATTATCAAACTCAGATATTATCAGAGATATTTCATCAGCTTTGTCAATATTTTCATCTATGAATAAGTGTTATATTATAGGTTGTCGCTTTTCACTATTTTAGATTTCTAGTTTTAAAGCTGTTTTGAGACGATAATCCATTCTAATTACATGTATGATTCTCATTATAAAATAGGAAAATGTTTCAAACTAAACATCTAGGAACAGCTAGTATGTCAATGTGATGTTATACTACAGGACTTTCTTTATTACCTGTACTTTCTTTATTAGTTTACATTTATAAACATGTATTAATGATTTTCTAGGTCCTATAATATTTCTCTATCCAAATCGAGTTATAGTACACATATTAGACTAATAATGCATTTTAATCTTAGCGTTTAAAGTGATTCAAAGTTAATAAAGAAATTTTTGATGCTAAAACCATCAAATAGACTTGATGTGGTGAGATTGATTTTACATCTATATGCATATACATATATATATATATATATATATATATATATATATATGTATACACACATATAGTGGTTTTCACAATAGGATATCCGAATTTTAACAAATTAATCATGAAGAACTAATTACATGCATTCTTCTCATTAAGAGATTAACTATTTGCAATGTATCTGAATTTGTTAAATCCGATTATTTGGATGTGAAAATTTATATATATACATACATCCATACATACATATATATATATATATATATATATATTTCTAGGTCAGCATATATATATCCTACCTTTATAAAGTTAGGATTTCAACATCAGATAACATGTCACATCAAGTATGCCTTCCATAGCATGCGGTTTGATGTGTATCATAATTTTATTAATGTTAAGATATCTTGACCTAGGAAGGATTATATATATATATATATATATATGATTCTTGCATGCATGATTGTTTTTAGATAAGGTCACTTACAAAGCCAAAACCATTGGAAGTAGGCATATACTGAATCATTGAGTATTCTCCAGGATATTTGGCAAGGAAGATCTTGATGTAAGGAATCTCATCAATAATTGCAGAAACACCACCATGCTTACTTCCTTTTGATAAAGCTTTGGCATATTCTTCAGGTGAATTATATGGCTTGTACCCTTTGGAATGCAATTTATTGGTAATTCCTCCTTGAGAAGAAATTAATGAACCAAACTGGTATCCAACATAATTCTGATCTGGTTTTAATTGAATTTGTTGTATTGTCATCATTGAAGTTAAAGTTGCAGTGTAACTGGAAGTCAATATTAACACTACAAACACCCATACGATCACTATGAACTTTGAGAAGTTGCTTAACAACTTTTCCCCTACAAAGTGAGTCAACAATATATAGATCAGTTACTTTCCACCATGTTAATTAAAATTATATATACAAGTTTTTTGATAAAATAATCATAGATGGTTCTTACTGTGAGCAAAGACAAGGGTCGAAAAGGAAAACCACAGTACAGTTCCAATTTGCTGAGACGGTGAGCCTTGGAACTCTTGGTTGATGGGATGCTCAAATATCCAGACAATGAAACCAATTATGATAAAGAAACTAGCGGTTGTCAACCAAAAATCTAGTGAAAGTGGTTTCAAGAAAATCCACATGTTTTTGTTTTCATTTCGTACCACCATTCCAACTCCAATTTCGGTATATGGCATTGTAAAATCAACATATGGGGATCTTTCTGACATGATAGTTGTATCCGCAACAATAGCATCATAGTTCTAGTTTATACATTTATATATACAAATATATATCAATATCCCAGCATTCAGCGAAATAGATACCAAAAATTAGGCATCAATTATAATGCATAAACATGCACAAACTAAATTCAGAAAGTACTATTTTCAGATATTTGGAAAAATGCATTGTTTCTTTGATTGTGCAATAACTAAACATGAAAAATATCAATAAGCAAGGTGAAATAGATATCATTTTGATAGGATTTCTAGATATAGTGTAAATAAAACATACCAAATGATTGAAATTGTGAAAGAAATCAACGTATGTCCTTGCAGTTATTGCACTGTGATTTGGAGTTGATTCCACAAACTGATAAGGAACTCGATAGGGTAAAAGCTCGATGGCAGCCTTGAATACATCTATACAGAATCCAGTGAATTTTGTTTCATTTGATTGATGATCATAATACACACTCACCAATTCTTTAAAACTTCTTGTTGAAGGAACACCAACTCTTAGAAGCTTTGTCCCGTTGATTCCCATCAAAGAACGAGTACCTTTTGGCGTACTTGTTGTTCCTCCAGGCCATAAAATGCCTTCAAGATCATTAGTAGATAGTAAATTTCTTTCCCTATGGGATTCTTTCCAAACTCCTACTCTCCTCTCCCCTTTGCCTATCACATTCACTATTTCAAAAGCATTCGATGATGACTTTCTTATCCCGTTTTTGAATTGAAACTCACCACTTATACCCATCATTTTACTTTTCAATATCTCTTTGAGCAGTACAGGACCATGTTCAGATGATTCAATTTTATCAACATCAAGCAGGTTATCAGTTCCAGTTTCAGTCTTATTATCATTTCGTGGAGGAAGTTTAACCCATGCCCTCTCAACTGCTTCTGCTAAAGCCCAAAGTGAATCATATGCCCAAATACCATTTGCATTCAACTCCATTACTTCCATAAAAGGGTCTTCAATATAAATTCTCCTTCTCAATGTTGAAGTAAGATTGTAAAGATCCTTGGATTTTGGAATATAAGATTTGAAACCAATTATTCCTTGCATTGACTCAATTACAGAAGTGTCAACCACAAAATGCAATAGGTTCATAGTAGTTGCAGTCAAAAGCCAAGCATACCCTTTATTCATCATTCCTATTTTTTTTGCATTTACAACAAGTTGAGCCAAGAGACCCTGTGAGACATGAACTATGAATACTGTACTTTGGAATGTCATAAGCTTATGGAGCTCTTCAATAATTTTCTCATCTGTGCATGGGTTGGTAATTGTCATTTTATAGATTATATTTATGTTATTCTGATGAAATGAATAAATTATATTTGATAAAATGTCTTTCCCAAAATCTGAGTCCTCATAGATGAGTATAACATATCTCCAATTGAAAGCTTCAATTAAGGCAACTATGCCTTTAAATTGAGAAGTTTCATCTTGTGTACTTTGAACTAAAAAGGGATATTTTCTAGAGAGTAGCGGGGAAAATTCTGAGAGAGAAATTGTAGGGATTCCAGCTTTCTCTCCTAATTCTGCTAAAAAGTTTGCTTCCATTATGGTCTGTGCGCCAATTATTGCTTCTACCTTGACTTTATCCAAAAGGTTGAGAGCTGCACCATGCAATTAAATTAATTAATTTTTCTTCTTTGATATTAATTTTACTAATTACTTAGAAATTAAAGATATCAACCAATTTGATTATTATCATAATTTTGAGTATTGAAAAGGTAGCAATTAAAATCAAATACTTTTTCTTTTTTCTTTTTTTGAATATAATGGGGGATTGGAAGGACATAAAATAATAATATTGGTTTCATTATTGTTATTATTATTGTTATTATTATTATTGTTGTTGTTGTTGTTGTTATTTATCATTGTTGTTGTTAACTATTACTATAGTTGTTATTGTTATTTATTATGGTTATTATTATTGTTATTATTATTATTATTGTTGTTGTTGCTACCATTGTCGTTGTTATTATTATTATTATTACTACTTGTAAAATTGTCACTTTTATGATTTCATCATTAGTGTCAACTGCATACTCATTTTATTTGTTCGAATAAGTAAGTATCATAGTCTTCCGGGTAAGTATAATAGCCTTCGGGCAAGTATTATAGCTTTGGACAAGTATCGTAGCCTTCGAAAGATTATCCAATTTCTCAAAAAGTTGTATCATTATTGTTATTATCATCATTATTATTGCTGTTGTTGTTTTTATTATCTTGTACATGTATTTAAAGGTTTGAAATATTCACGAGATGTTATGTAATAACATATGATTGTGATAAATGGGTAGTGTGGATGAACACAAGTCTTAAATGTATTTATATCTTATTAAATTATTTTACATCTATTATTCTATGCTATTGTTATCAAAGTCCTGCAAATTTATGAAAATTTTTTATAGTAAGGTGGGAGAAATAAGGTGATGTATTATTGGAATGTGTTTTCTCTATAGGAACTTTTTGTAATATGTTCAACCCTTAAAGGAGATGCTGCCAGATTTTTTGTAGGATAATCCGGTAGAATTTTTCTAGTTTAAGACTTATATAGGATTCCAATAAGAAATCTTGGATTAGTACTGACAATTAATTCATAAGCCAAATATCAAATTAGGTGGCTAAGAATTAAGTTGACATATTATGCTGTTTTACACTGTGCGACACGGCCTATAAATCAAAATACTATGACTTTTAGTCTCTCACCATGGAATTTAGTCTATTTAAAGCTCAACTACAAGATAGCCTAGCAAAAACAATGGAATATATATATATATATATATATATTTCATTTACCCTTTAGATATCTTACAAATTTTAAATAAATCATCCACATTTTTTTTGGCTTTCACTCTTTTTTTCTATATGATAATCTAAATTATGCTTATATTTTTGTTAAAATTAAATTACTTTTAAATGCCGTATTTCTTTTTTTTTTTTTAACAAAATTATTTTTTTGACATATTTTGCAAAATTTAATTTAAAAACTTGAATGTTTTGCTAATCTATATTTTTAATTCTATTTAAACTATGTGATATTTTAATTAGATAATATTTTTTTTTAACTAAGTGATTATACGTCAAAAATATTTAACTAAATTTGTTCAAATGTATTATATTTTTTTAAATATATGTATTTAACTAAATATATTATAATTTTTTAAAAATATATTTAATTAAACATATTTATCAAATATATAACTTATTTAAAAAAGTTTACGTTAGAAGTATAATATAGTTTTTATAAAAAAAAAATTGAAAATTTATCACATAGCTTAAATAAAAGTTAATTATCATTTAATAATATAGGGGGAAAACTTTGAAAGTCCTAAAATTAATTATTTCAAAAGAAAAAGAAAAGAAATTTGAAACAATTTAACTTTAATAAGGATATAAAAGTAATTTAAATAGCTAAATAGGAGAAAAAAAAAAAAAAAAAAAAAAGGGAGTATGTGAATGATTTATTATAAACCTAAAGATGCTTTTGTATTTACCTCTAATCTCAAATGGGTGTAAATAAAATATTCCAACAAAAATTAAAAAAACTTAAAAGAAATTTACATATTAAAATATGTCTCTCAAGAAAAAGAAAAAGCTCTACTTACCAGAAGATACAAGCTGAAGAAGTTGTCCTTTTGAATCCCTTGTATGGAGAACAAGTTTTGTGGCGTAGTTATTGTGGAGAGAATAGAAATTAGAGATGGCCATGGATACGCAGCTATGTATAATCTTCCCTTGCTTTGAATCCATATCAAGAATTACCCCCACATGGACCTCTGTTTGCCTTCTTCTTTCAGTTCCACCACACAACTTCTGACCCACCAGGTTGAAGAAGAAGATTGCAAATATGAGGATGGTCAGGTTTTTCCTTTTGCTCTCCATATCCATCTTCATATGGTTTTCTATTTGGTTTTGAGTGCCTTATTTGAGGAAAAAAAGTTCTTACATATTGTTGGCGGACCCACATTGGGCAGTGTGGGCACGTGTCCCCTCAGATTTTTAATTTTTTTAATTTTTGTTATATATAATGATCTTGGCATTTTTTGACCTTAGATTTATATGTGTATCCCTATCTTATCCTCCATTTTTCTCTCTTATAGCTATTTACCTTTTCTTGAATGAGAAGATTGTAGCTGTCCCTTTCAAATGGGCATAGTAGTAGTATTCTTATCAGCAATGGTGGGGACTGGGGACTAGAGGTGCTGAGTTTCTGAACCCTTAAAAACTAAAAATAATCCATGGAGATGGAGAATCCAACCCAATTGTTCTGCAGAAAGCCAGAAACCAATATGCCTAACTGCTTATTTACCATTTTTTTTTAAAAAGAAAAATTATTGTAAAATCCCACAGTTTTTTCTTTTTGGTGAAAAACAAAATTTCACAAATTACAACCTCATCCTTTCATGATTTGTATTTTACCTGATGAAATACTATGGTATCTCACTTTATAATGGATCTCAAAAAATGACAAATACTTAAAAAGAAAAAGACAAATAAGTCCATCGCGATAATTTTGTGGCCATTAATCCATTGTTGTTGGGTTTTATTATTATTTTTTTTTCGACAATCATCTCCAATATTAAAAAATAAAAAATAAATAAAAAATGGCAAGGTATATGGAAACCACTAAACTATTTAGTTATAAATAATTTATTTAAATTATATAAAATATTTTTATGACGTACAACGTATTCAACCTTTTTTTTCTTAAATAATATATCCAACTCTAAACTTGTATTTTAATGATCTTTAATGATAGCCTCATATTTGGGGTTCAAAACCTGATGTTAGGTCTTTTTCCAATTTATCACCCACCCCACACCTCGCCCCCCCCCCCCCCAAAAAAAAAAAAATTATTATTGTAACTTAATGGAATAATTAATAAAAAAATTTATGATACAAAATATGCTCATTTGGAATAATTTTAACTTTTTATCGTATCGACAAAAATGTTTAACTGCTCATATAAATGTGTTTATATTAATTTTAAATCAGAACGAGCTAATTTTATAAAATCAGATCTTAAATTCTAACTTTTAATTTTATCATTTACGCCCCAAAAAATAATAAAACATGACCCACTTATAAAAGGTCAAAACTCACACTTAAGATCTAATTTTTAAAACGTCAAGTTTTTGTATCTAGCATTTTCTTTTATATATATATATATATATATAAAAGAAGCATTCCTCAAACAAATATTTTTTATCAACATTTTTAACAAAAAATCTAGATCCTTCATTAATCTAATTTAATGGTATGTTTGACTTTTTAAAAATTCTTAAATCTAATAGATAAATAATATAATGATATCAAATCAATATTAGCTCTCCTAATTAGGCTCCAAACAATTTTTTCCCTCTTTAAGTCCCAATTATAGCTGATTCTCAAATCTATATGCACCCAAATTAAAAACCCGCCTTAAAAGAATTACATTTTTTTTTTTTTGGTGATAGAAAAAGGACTACAATGTTTTGTTTTTGTTTTATTTTTCTTGATAGAACGAAGAAAATGTTAAACAACAATTAAAATTAAATTGGTCATACTGCACAAAAAATTTAGGGGAAAAAAAATATTCTACTAAATTTTTCCTTCAATTCCTTTATTGATTTTTATTTTTATACATATTGAAAATTGAATTCTATATTATCAAATAGAATTTTAGGCTTAAGATGTAAAGTCTTATTACTGAATCATCAGATTCAACATTTACTCTCGTCATATCTATGGTATCCACAAATATAATAAACAATGGCCATACTTTCAAATTAAATAATTTGTCATATTTGAACTTGGTTTTTTTTTTTTTTTTTTTTTACTCCTTAAAAGTTTTAGCTTTGGGGCCTATATGAAAAAAAAAAAAAAAAAGGAGAATAAAGAAATAAGAATCCACAGTTTGGGTTTGCGGAAAGAGAGTTGATGTTTAATTAGAAAAAAAGAGTTATTATTTTGATAGCATTAAATTATTTACTTAAAATTGTGTTTAGATATAGATATAAAATTGTTTGAATATGTATATAAGAGCTTTAAGGGTTTTTAAAAAGTCAAAGATGTATTGATTAATAAAGAGCTTAGATTATTTGTCAAAAATATTTGTTAAAAATCTTTGAATGGGAATGCTATACTGAAAACTTAAAAAAGAATTCAAAGAATGTAAAAATAGGGGAGGTGGGGAGGATGGAAATTTGGGGACACAAAGAAAATGGTTAATTATCCTTGTAGAGGATATCAATAATATTATTATAATGGGTAGAGGAGAGGGGAGGCGTGAAGTACTCCTATGCAGTTGACTCCAATTTATAGAATTTTTTTTAAAAAATAATATAAATATATATGTATATAGATATATTAAATTGCATCAATATTTAAGTTTCTAATTAAGAAATTAATATCCTTCGTCCAAAAAAAAAAATTAGGAAATTAATTTCCTATTTTAACTTTAAGAATATTATGTTATTTTGAATAATTATTGGTGAAAAACCTTTTAGTTTGTACTTCTTTTTCGTATATTGTCATAGGTAATGTGTTGTTTATAAAGTTATAGGGGTTATTTGGCAATTAATAGTTTTAAAGTTTAATGTGTTTTGCTTTGAAATAAATTGGATTAATTGTATTCTTGAGTCTAATTTTACAAAAGGTATTTCATAAAACCAGAGGTAATTAAACAATGTACAATTGATTTAAAATTATTGTTTGTAAATATGTCTTTTTTCTTTTTCCTTTTATACTTTTTAAATTTATCTTTTCTTTTAGAGATGAAGTATTATTTTTATTCATATGATACTGCTGTGGTTATATGATTGTACTAAATTGATATAGTAGAAACAAAACAATAGTTCAGAAAGAATATAATAAAGGGATTTTATTGTGGACAATATGCATATACAAATCTTGTAGTTTTATTTTTTAATGGGGTAAAGTATAGTATTCATAGGCTTGACTAAATGATAAAAGCAATGAAAATACATACGAAGATTCTAGATTCAAACTTTTGTGCATGAAATTTCCCTTCTATAATTGTAATGTTGACGGGAAAAAAAAAAAAAAAAAGCAAAAAGAAAGGGTAAAATAGTTACCCTTTCTAATTCCATCCTATGTATTGCAAAAGATTTCCAAACTTATACTTCAAGACATGCCTGTTTTGTTTAAGCACATAAGTTAAGAATAAGATAAGTGCAAAAGCTAATGATATGCCGCTAATGAGGAATAAACCACCAAAATTTTGGAGATCAAAAGCATTAGGATTTTTTGAATGACCTTCTTCATATGCACCAGTTGATTTACTGTGAAACCATTTAACTTCCAACTTTACTAACTCTCCTTCTTCTCGAAGTTTTTCGATTGCCCAAAACATGTCACGAACCAAAGGTGAACCTTTACGAAACATCTAAAAATATACAAGCTATTAGTAAATATTTATATTTTGTACCTGTGTGTGTGTATATATATATATATATATATTTATGATCAATGCATGATATAACAATTTGTTATTTTTTATCATTAACATATTTATATATAATTTTGATCTAATTGACCCACTTTATAACCCTAGCAACATAATAAGTGCTATATTAAGTTCTCTCTCTTCGCTATTTAGATTTTTAGTTTTAACAATGTTTTGAGACAATATCATTTTAATATATCCATGGTAATTACATATATAATTCTCATTATAATATAGGAAAATATTTCCATTAAATCAAAAACTATATATATATATATATAGATACACGATTAGCATGTAAATTGATATTTTAACATCAAAACTTTTTTATTAGCTTTAACTTTCTTCAATAACTTATAAACACGTGTTAATGGTTTCCTAAGTACCTAAATAGCAGACTAGATATAAGTTCAGTTCCTAATAGTCCCTTATGATTCTAATCAACTTATTATAGGATGAATCTAATTAACTTCCTAAACTACCTGCAGTTGACTCTGGTCTTGGGCATTTAGCCTTTACTCCTTCCAACAACAATGCTTATAAGATTTACTTTGTCCAAGTAGGATTTTAGTATTTTATTAAATTCATATGAAATCATTAATACGTTTTTAATTCTTAACATTTAAATTGATCAAAGGGTTAATAATGAAGTTCTTAATGCTAATATTATAAGATAGACCTGATATAATGTGAAATTGACTCTATATATGTATATGGTATCTAGATATTTTAACAAATTAATTCTGATGCACTAATTACATGTAATCTTCCCATTCAGAGATTGATTACTTGCACTATATTTGAACTTGTTAAAATTTAAATATCTCGATGTGACAAATTTATATATATATATATATGCATATAGAAGAATTTTAGAAGAATTTTATGTCAAAACATCCTAACTTTATAAAGTTAGAATATCAATATCAAACAACATATTTATATAAATTTTGTCTTTTGCAACATATTGTTTGATGTGTATCCTAACTTTATTAAAGCGAGAATATTCTTATAAGAAAAGGACTATATATATATGATTCTTGTATACATGATTGTATCTAGAGAAGGTCACTTACCAAGCCAAAACCATTCAAAGTAGGCATATACTTAATCATCGAGTATTCTCCAGGATATTTGGCAAGGAAGATCTTGATGTAAGGAATCTCATCAATAATTGCAGAAACGCCACCATGCTTGCTTCCTCTTGATAAAGCTTCAGCATATTCTTCAGGTAAACTATATGGCTTGTACCCATTGGACTTCAAGTTATCGGTGATTGTACCTTGAGAAGAAATTATTGAACCAAACTGGTATCCTACATAATTCTGATCTGGATTTAATTGAAGCTGTTGTATTGTCATCATTGAAGTTAAAGTTGCAGTGTAACTGGAAGTCAATACTAGCACTACAAATAACCATACGATCACTATAAATTTTCACAAGTTGCTTAACAACTTTTCCCCTACAAAGTGAGTTAATAATTCAAAGTGATCAGCTACTTTTCACCATGTTAATTAACAACTATATGTACAAATACAAGTTTTCTGATAAAAGAATCATAGATGGTTCTTACTGTGAGCAAAGACGAGGGTCGAAAAGGAGAACCATAGTACAGTTCCAATTTGCCGAGACAATGAATGGGATGCTCAATTGTCCAGACAATGAAACCGGTTAAGATAAGGAAACCAGTGGTTGTCACCTAAAGATCTAGTGAAAGTGGTTTCAAGAAAATCCACATGTTTTTGTTTTGGTTTCATACCACCATTCCAACTCCAATTTCAGTATATGGTATTGTAAAATCAATATATAGGGATCTTTCTGATATGATAGTTGTATCCGCAACAAAAGCATCGTACTTCTAGTATATATATATATATATATATGTATATATATCAACATCCCAGCATTCAGCAAAAAGAACCATAAATTAGGCATGAATTATAATGCATAAATATGTACAAACAAACTTCAGAAAGTACACTTTTTAAATATTTGGAAAAATGCATTGTTCCATTGTTTGTGCAACAAGTAAACATGAAAATTATCAATAAGCGAGGTGAAATAGAGAATTTCTACATTTAGTGTAAATAAAACATACCAGAAGGTTTAAATGTTGAACAAAGTAATTAATATTGGATGTCCTTGTACTCTCTCCACTGCTATTCGGATGTGATTCTATAAACTGGTATGGTATTTGATAAGGTAAAAGCTTGATGGCAGCCTTGAATACATCTATACAAAATCTGGTGAACTTTGTTTCATTTGATTGATGATCATAATACACACTAACCAATTCTTCAAAACCTCTTGTTGATAAAAAACCAATTCTTATAGGCTCTGTGTCATTGATTCCCATCAAAGAATGAGTTCCTTTCGGTGCATTTGTTGTTCCTCCAGGCCACAAAATGACTTCAAGATCATTAGGGGATAGTAAATTTCTTCCTTTGTGGGATTTTTCCCGAACTTTCACTCTTCTTTCCCCTTTACCTATCACATTCACTTTTTCGAAAGCTTTCGATGGCGACTTTCTTATACCGTTTTCGAACTGAAACTCACCGCTTATACCCATCATTTTGTTTTTCAATATCTCCTCGAGCAATACAGAGCCATGTTTGGATGATTTAATTTCATCAACATCATGCAGGTAATTATTTGATCTAACTTCTTGCTCAGTACCATTTCTTGGAGGAAGTTTAACCCATGCTCTCTCAACTATCTCTGCTAGTGCCCAAAGTGAGTCATATGCCAAATACCATTTGTACTCAACTCCATTATTTCCATAGGGGGGTCTTCATCAATATAAATTCTCCTTCTCAATCTTGAAGTAAGATTGTGAAGATCTTTGGATTTTGGAATATAAAACTTGAAACCAACTATTCCTTGCATTGACTCAATCACAGAAGTGTCATCCACAAAATTCAAGAGGTTCATCGTAGTGCCAGTCAAAAACCAAGCACACCCTTTATTCATCATTCCCAATTTTTTTTGCATTTACAATAAGTTTAGACAAAAGACCCTGTGAAACATGCACTATGTATACTCTGGTTTGGAATGTCGTAAGCTTATGGAGCTCTTCAATAATTTTCTCTTCTGTGCATGAGCTAGTGACTGCCATTCTATATATCGTATTTATATTATTTTGATGAAATGAATCAATTATATTTGGTAAAATGTCTCTCCCAAAATCTGAGTCCTCATAAATGAGTATAACATACCTCCAATTGAAAGCTTGAACTAAGTCAGCTATACCCTTGGATTAAGAAGTTTCATCTTGAGTACTTTGAACTAAAAAGGGATATTTTTTAGAGAGTAGTGGAGAGAATTCTGAAACAGAAATTGTAGGGATTTTAGCTTTCTCTCCTAACTCTGCTAAAAAGTTTGTTTCCATTCTCGTTTGTGCACCAATTATTGCTTCTACCTTGATTTTATCCAAAAGGTCGAGAGCTGCACTGAGCAATTTAAAGAGTTAATTTCTCTTCTTCTTTATTAATTTTAGAAATTACTTAAAAATTAAAGATATAAACTAATTTGATTATTAGTAGTAATTTTGAGTGTTGAAAAGGTAGCAATTAAAATCGAAGACTTTTTTTTCCCCCCAAATATTGAAATAGAGGATTGCAGGAACATAAAATGGAAGACGTAGAGTCTTTAAGATAAAACAGTGGGGCAAAATGAAAATCATATACTAACTAAAAAAAAAAAAAATATATATATATATATATATATAACTTCTTTGAATAACGAAAAAAAAAAAAAACAAAAAAGTAATACTATATAGCTTAGTTTATGGACGGCCAAAAAAATAAAAAATAAAACTATGCAGCTTAGTTTGGAGAAAAAAAAAAAAAAACAAACAATAAAACTAGTTGCATAAATAAATGCTTAATAGCAACATGAAGAACTTATTTCAAAAAAAAAAAATATATATATATATATATATATATATGTAGCTTCATGAAGAACCAATTTCAAATTAAATAATTAAGTACACAATAAAATGAACTGAAAATTTAAATATTTTTTAAAAATAATCATATAAAAATAAAAATATGGTATAAGTTCAAATTAAATATACTATTCAAAAAAGTTCAAAATAAATATAAGTAACTAATAAAATACCTATTTGATTTGGGTGAACAAGTGAAAGAGATTAATGAAACAAACAAGATAAAAGCAAAAAAAAAAACGAAATAAAATAAATAAATAAAACTAATTTTTAACATTAATTATGTCTTTAAGCATTAATAAATTAAAATATATATATATATATATATATATTGCAAAAGCATTAATCAGTATATTTATAGTAAATAAGAGATTTTTCTAAAAAGTAGGAGTTACTTTTCCAATGGAATTCATAATTAAAGAAATTTAAAATTTTAAAACATTATAGATTTTATTGACTTTTTCTATAAATAAGATAAATTTTCAATGTGTTGGGGCAAAAAGATAAAGTTAAAAATTTTTGTATTAAATATTAGAGCTTTTTAAGCAAGGACAGGGATCCTCTCCTTGTTCTTTTCTATGCTTGCTTTTGGATCTTAACCATTCACTTCTTAACTTGTTTGATAATTAAATGGACAATATTTATGCCTTATCATTTAATATTACATGATTTTCACGTGACCATTACTAATGCTTAAATCCTAACCAGTCACTTCTAATTCATTTAATCTAAATGTTACAAATACAAAAACCATTTACTTCCATTGAACATTTTTTCTCTTAAAAAAAAACATTTTTTCTTATTTTAAAAAATAGCTTTTTTTCCCCCAAAAAATTGCATTTGTAAGAATAAATATAATGATCTCTTGGTGGACATAAATTAAACCAAAAAAAAAAAAAAAAAACCAATTTCAAGATTTTAAAATCTACAACGAATTACTTAATTATTCATTTTGAGAGATAAGTATTGTACTTATAGATCCGACCTACTTACAAAATAATTATGATTATTAAATTTTTTAAATTTAAAAGATATTAAAAGAAATCCCATTTTTAAAAAAAATTTATCAAGCTTTTGTATCCAACTATTTTTTTTTTTTCGGTTATAATATTGTATTAAACTTTGAGAGTTAGTAATGCAACAAAATTTTAGTGAAAAAGCTTTAAGTAATTTTATTTTATTTTTTTTTAAAGAAAAACATCTATTTGCAATTATGTTTAAATGATATCTCTTATAGTATGTTGATGAACTTTTTTTTTTTTTTTTTGATAGGCTTAAAGTAATAAGCTTGAAACTCATGAGTTTTAAATATCATTATTCATTAAACTAAATAAGTAATGGACTTTAGTGATCATGTGTAAGCATTAAGTGATATTTTATTAATAATAGTCATGTGCAAATCATGCGATATCAAGTGATGTGACATTAATATAAGTCATGGGATTAAATAAGTTAAAAAGTAAATGGTTAAGATTTGAAGGTAAGCATAAAAAAAAAAAAAAAAAACAAAACAAGCAAAAGGATCTAAATTTATTGACCGCATATTTAGATAATGGTAAAGTTAGTGGTAATCTAATTTTTTTGAAAATGTAATGATTTTTTTTTTTTTTGATATTTATTGTGAAGTGAAAAAGTATAGACCAAAGTTAGATTCCCACAAATACAGAAAAATATATGTGGAAATTGTTCCCGACTATAAATGTATCATTTTGAAAATTTTAGAGAAAATAACTTTAAATTTTTTTAAAATACATATTTATTTTTAATTTATTATATAATATTAAATTTAATTACTTGCAAATCTCAACTTTTCTATTACTCATCAAACATACCAAAAAAAAAATTAGTTCTCAAAAAATTAAATCCTAAAAAACTAAATACTGAAAATCAATTTTCCTCTCAACTTTAATACTTTTCAAATGGGACTGAGTAAAAGAGAATTCTATTCGCACTATGAAACCTACTAAACACATTATACTCCACACAGTCATTCTAAAATTTATTTTTTCTGTCTACACTAATAAATTATATTTTTTTTAATTTTTAATGAATTAAAAGAAACCTAAATACACTACAAGTAAAATTTTCAAAAACTTAACACTACAAGTAAAGTTTTCAAAAACTCCAAAGCAAACCTGATTTTTCCTTTAAAAAAAAAAGAAGAAGAAGAAGAAGAAGAAGAAGATCGAATTATTAGTGCTCTTTCCTTTGGATTTAGGGTTCCAAAAAACTAAATCAAATCTGTGTTCCATTCCATCAAACACCCATTTGTTCAATTTTTGGTGAGTTTGGTTTTCACAATAATTTATAAAAAAATGTTACCCTCTTTTTCCTTATTTTGCCATCTATCTCCGATCTCCTTATGTGCGTGGAACCAAAATCATTGGCCATTCTATAGAATTGTCCTTTTATTTCTTGTTGTTTGTTGATCGTTGTCTCCATTCGCCGACTAATTAAACATATTCAAATATCCATATTTTTATTGTTTTTTTTTTTTTCTTGAATTTGAAAGTTATTATTCTAGTATCCATTCCCAAAAACTTAAATTCCGAATAACAGATACAACCATGGCAAACAAAACAAGTTGAGCTTTTGCTGAAATTCAAATATTCATTTTTAAATTTTGTGTATTTTCGAATTTGGCTAAAAAGAATAAGAAGAGGACTATGGACTGATGAAGAAATGATATGCAATGTATTTTTGTGTTTTTTGGTCGATAATATGCAACATGAAGTCAAAAGAAAAGGGTTTATGATTTGTAGTGTATCTAATATTTGTCTTTTTTCTTTTTTCTTTTTTCTTTTTTCTTTGTTTTTTTTTTTTTTAGTGTTTGAGGCTATTTATGAAATTTTATCAATGGATATTATTAGTTAAAAAAATTATTAAAATTGTTGTGTTTCTAATAATTTTTGCGGTGTAAATAAAATTATCCATTAGACAAACTTCGGATTTACCGTGGGGGCAGTTTCCCTCAATACTCTCATGCTAAATTTGCCTATGTGACCAATGGAATTGGTTTTGATTGGAAGCTCTTTTAAAAGGTTCAAGGGTAGAGCCAAAAAAAGGTAATTTGGGTGGTCACATTGTAAATAGTTTCAAATTATTGATTTGAACCGTATGGTTTAGTTTTAAAAAAATATTTACCAACATACGTTATTATTAAAAATTTTAGTTTTAGTAACAAAAGAATCATTGGTTGCACTTTACAGTAATTTTATATAATATTTTTTAAAGAACATTTACATGAATGTTTTTTTTTTTTTTTGAACGTTATACAAGTTCTATTTTCTGTTGATTATAAAAATAAATTTAACAATGTTAATAAATGCCACATTGAAGCAACTCAAAAAAACAATATTCAAATTGGAAAGGTACACTAATAAATAATAAAAAAAGCCATTAATTAAATAAACCAGAAAACAAACAAACAAAAATGAAAATACCAAAATTTTAATAAATCTAATATTGGAATAATAAATGCTTGCATAAAATAGTGATATATAGAGACTAGATAATAACTTTCTTAGATAAGATAATACCATTTTAGGGGAGCCAAATACCTATTTATAGATAATTTTTTTATTATTTTTTTTATAGATTAGCCTAATAATGCCTTGCACTTATTCATAATTATCTTGGCAACCTTATACTGATTTGTCACTAGTTGTGATGATCCATCCCAATATATTTTTACTGATCTTACTTTTTCTTACCTTGCATCCTTTAAGATTCACAAATCTTACTAAAAACTCCTCATAAAACTATTCTTTACTAGCTTAGTTAAAAAAATTTCTGAAAGCTTAAAACAATTTTAGAAAACTGTTCAAACTTTTCCAGAAAGCAACTTTTCAATTTTAAAAGCCAAAGATAACTTTTACGAGGTTAATTTTTCAAAAAAAAAAAAAAAAAAAAGAAACTTTTTAGAAGACATAAAGTTTAAAAAAACAAAAAAAAAAACAAACAAATAGTTTTTATCACTTGCATAATTAATTCACAAGCCAAATATCAATTTTTTTTTTCCAGATCAATTATAATAATACATATTTTTATATGTATAATAATTTTTTTTTTCCATTTTGATACTTTAAATATATAATATTTTTAATAAATATGTGAGTTATCAATTGAGTTCAACTACCTTTCCAAACCAAATATCAAGTAGCGTAGCTAAGTATTAAATTGATGACAGATATGCCGTTTGACACTGGGCAACCCCACACGTCTATAAATTAAAAGACTTTTGACTTTCTCATTTACCAAAACAAAAAAACAAAAAAGACTTTTGACTTTGAGTATGGGACTATGGAATTAGTCCATTTCCAAATGACTCTTTAAAGTAAAACAGTATATTTTCTGTAATAAAAAATATTTTTTAAAATAATTAATAAAATTTAAAAATATTTTTTAATAAATTTTTTTATTTTTATTTTTTATATAAATATTTATTATTTTATTTGTAACGTTTTTCTTTTATATAAGTTACTTATCTTTTAAATATTATAATAATAACATAGGAGAATGTATTATATTCAATTAAATAAATATAATATTGAAATAAATAGTAATTTTGGCTTTCTATATTTGGAGAGTTAAACCAACTTTTTATATTAAAAAGTTAAAATAAAAAATTTATCGAAGTTCTTTTTTAAATATTATCTCTTTAAAATAAAAAAAATACCACATTTAAATATTCTCTTAGGATGCTCTTACATCACTTTTCATCCATTAAAAGATAACCTCGAAAAGAAAAGCTACCTCAATAAAATAAAAATGTATCATAATTTGTAAAATATATTTAACTAAATATATTTTAATTTTTGAAATATATTTGTATTTGTCAAATTTATAACCTATTTAAAAAAAAACTTATTTAATTAAAATTATTATATAATTTTTTATCAAAAAATAAAAAATATTACGTAGCTTAAATGAAAATTAATTAAAAATATTAAAAAAATTTTGAAATTCTCAAATTAATTATTGTTAAAAAAAGAAGAAGAGAGATTCAATATAATTTAACTTTAATAAAAAGATATAGGAGTAGTTTAAATAAGCTAAAATGGAGAAAAAGTGAATGCTAAAGAGTGTGTATGATTTATTAACACCTAACGATGGTTTAGTATTTCTCTGGAATCTAAGGTGGTTGTCAATGAAATATTCCTAAAAAGAAAAAAAAAAAAAATGATAGTTTTGAGTTCCTTGGAAAAGCTAATTGCATATCAAAACATGCATGTCAAGACAAAGAAAAGTCTCTACATACCAGAAGATAGAAGCTGAAGAAGTTGTCCTTTTGAGTCCCTTGTATGGGGAACAAGTTTTGTGGTGCAGTTGTCGTGGAGAGAATAGAAATCAGAGATGGCCATGGATATGCAGCTGTGTATAATCTTCCCTTGCTTTGAATCCATATCAAGAATCACCCCCACATGGACTTCTTTTTGCCTACTTCTTTCAGTCCCACCACACAACTTCTGACCCACAAGGTTGAAGAAGAAGATGGCAAATATGAGGATGGTCAGGTTTTTCCTTTTGCTCTCCATATTAATCTTCATATGGTTCTCTATTGGGTTTTGAGTGCCTTATTGGAGGAAAAAAGTTTGTATATATTATTGTTTGTAGGGTTAACTTGGTCAAATAAACCATTTATAGTCAAATATTCAATAATTATTATATATATTTTTTTAAAAAAACAACATATTTAAAAAAAATCTTGCTCGTGTATATAGAAGAGGAGTTTACATTGCACAAGTAGAATGATCTTTGACCGTTGCATGAATACATATTGTTGTCCTCAGGTAGGAATTGGTTTTGAAAAAATCTCAATATTTCTTATGGAAAAAAAAAAGGAAAAAAAAAAAGAAAAAGAAATCACTGTCCTCCAAACACATGTGGGAACACATAAAAAAAAAAGAAAAAAAAAATTCTCACACATATTAAAAATTCCTTTCGAACGCATCCGAATAAATTTGAAAGAAAATATAATTGATATTGAAAATTCCAACCAACTTTTTTTTTGCAAGAACCAAATTTTTTTTTTTTCTTTTTAAAACCACAGTTCCCAGCAATTTTATGTGGGAAAAAGGACAAAAAAAAAAAAAGAAAAAGAAAAATAAAAAAATTACTTGCTTGAAAAACAATAGAAAAACAAAAATGTGAAATACTGAATGGACGAAAGCAGAGCAACACTCCCGCTGAATGGTGGGCTAGATCACTTGGGTTCCATCTGAAAGCCCAAACCGAAAAGCCCACTCCAGAGCAATTCAAATAAATTTTTTTTTTCTGAATTCAAAAACAACCACTTCCGCGCTTCTTTCCCAGCTCTCTCTCTCTCTCTCTCTCTCTATTGCAATTCTCCTAGTTTCTGCAAACGAAAGGCCATGGCCATCGTCTTCCCACACTCCCAATCCACCACCACCCTTCATGATCCTCTTTTGCCCTGGATGTGGTACTGCTTTCTCTCTTCTCTCTAACTTTGATATTTGCGCAAGCTCAAGCAATTTTTAGTTTCATAAATTTTTGGTGACAATTCTCGGAAATCCAGGTCGGTGAAGAAAGCCCTAGAAGAATTGAACTCCGGCAAAGATTCTGGATTGGATTTGAGCAAGCTTCTATCAGATTGCATCACAACTTTCAAGAACAATGGCCAGTATCGAAACGACATTAGATTCCTTAAGATTTGGTTCCTACATGTACTTAACACCCTATTTTTATTACTCAATTTTTTTCTTGTTCCTTTTTTTTTTTTCACACTTTTTTGCATTGTTTGTGCATTGTCTTTAAATATCTGGTTTGAATTGTGTTGTGAATTTGGTAATTTTTAGCTCATTAAACTTTTTTTTTTCAAATTATAATTTTTTTGGGGGATTGAATTATTTGACTTATTAAATTTATTTAACACTATAGGTACTTTTTTATATTATTTTTTGACTAAGATTTAGCCCCTATGTTATATTTGGGTTAAATTGTTTTTGTAATTGATTGCTTGAATTGTGTTTATACATATGATATTACTGGTTTTTATTTTTATTTTTTTATCTTTTAGTAAACAGGTTTGTCAATGCACTTAAAATTTCGTTTAGCTTTTTCCTAATGTACGGGATAATTGGGACATCTTATATCTTAATTCATTGTTTAAATGGTTTTATAGAGGTCATGTTTCTTAGATTATTAATTTCTTTATTTTTTTTCTTGAACCTGGTAGTTAAGTAAAAATAATGCATGGGTTAATTCCGTTTTGTTGGTTTTGTAGATCGGATTCAGTGAAGATTTTGGAACCATTTTCACTGACATGTTGGAAAGTAAAATATGTGTTGGCCATTCTGTTCTTTATATCTGGTATGCATCGTTTCTAGAGGCAAAAGGGAAGTTATTCGATGCGCAAATGGTTTACCAGATGGGAATTATGAGGTGTATCTCTGTTCTATATGGCTTAGTGTTTGAAATTTAAAGCCCTTAGTGTCTCTTTCACGTTAGAAGTGTGTATTTTATGTGTCGTTAACTTTTTATAACACTGTTTTATGCTTGTATTAGAAATGCTGAACCAGTTGAGATGATGAAGAAAGCACAAGCCTTATTTCTTGATAGAATGTCTGACATAATCAATGCATCTCCACCTAAGAAGGTATGCCCTTTTTTCCTTTTGGGGGGATAAGAGACTTTTTGAGCTGAACGAAAAAGGGGAACAATAAAGTCTCTTTGAAATGATTTGTAAATGACTGTTTATGGAGTGAAATGAGCATCTAACATGGAATTTGTCACTTCCTGGGTCCTGATTATCGTCTGATCTGATCGGTGTAACATTAGAAAGATGAACATTTTTATTGTTGTTTTTCCCTCTATTTAAAAACATGCATTCAAAATTTTAATTTACCAATCAATTTCAAAATTTTTAAGCTTGCAGCTTCGGATAGAGATTGTTTAAAATGAGTATGTGACTTCTCATATTTTTCACTTGCTGAAACTTCGATAAGTTGAGATTTTTAAATGCTCATACTTTTCTCTTAATTTTGATCTTTACTGTCGCTTCAAACGTTTGAATAATTTCATATCAGCTAATTTAGTTTTATGGATATCTCATTTATCAACTTATTTAACTTGTTAAAAATTTAAAATGTGTCATGTGTCATGTGTCAGTGTGTGACACGGTCCAAATACAGTCTTTGTTCAGAAAAAAATTATGTCTGTACTTGATGATCAGTAAACAGGCCTTCATGTACCATAATATATGCTTAACATTTTTTTTTTTTTTTTGTTTTTGTTTTTTTGGGGTATTGCTAAAGATTTTGAAAAGTTTCTGCTTTTGTCTGTTTTTGTTTCAACTGCTGCATAATTGATAATGTATGAGCGTATGCTGTCACATGACTGATTATTTTGCGTTTCTGTCATGCAGAATGATGATGATGAATCCATTAAATCCGGAAATTGTCACATCAACCCTTGGTCCAGTTCTGTGATAAAAGACCTATTGAAGAAGATGAATCCTCAAATTACAAAATACGATGTGAGATAATTCAGTCGTTATTTAATTTTAAATAAATTTACATAGATTGGTCTCATCCTTAGTCAGTCCTTTTATTTTATATTTTTTTTTATTTCTTTTTTTTTTTTGCTGCACCTTTCAGGGATACCATTCAAGTGCTAAAGCTTACCCAGGAAAAGTGGCTTTATCTTCTTTGAAGAATTCATCAAGAAATAAAATTATTGAAATAGGTGATTCATTTTGTTTGGTTCATTTTTCTTGCCAACTTTCCTACAATGTTGAACTAATTAATAAATTGATCCCAGACATACTGACATATTAAAGAAGTTGAATCTCAAACCAGCAACATGAACATAAAAATATAAACCAGAAAACAGATGAAAGAAGAACAAGCAAGAGAACACCAGGATTTAACCTGGTTCAATTATCACAGAGTTAATCTACATCCACAGGCTAGCAAGGAGAGATTAGATTATACTGTACAAGTGGAGAGGCAGCTAGTTTGATTTAGTTAATCTCGATATATATATATATATATATATTTGCTTGTGGTTAGGCCTGAAGTTAAGTGCTGGTCAAGTATTTAACTTGTGTTGCTGCTGATCATGTGCTAAAATTAGATTAATATATTGTTTTGTTAACATCAGATAGCTTCCCAAAAGTCTTAACATACAATTATATGTAAATCCATTTCAATTTTCGGTTTTCTTTATATAATTATTTTTCAGCTAACTCGTTTCAAGCCTATAGTAGTTAATTTACTTGAAATGAAAACATTTTAAGCTGATGATTTTACAACAATGCTTCCCTAAATCTAATACAGTTTGGAAATGAAACTGATGTAGGACAGGTAGAGAAGGAAAGAAAACTGAAAATTAAAATATAGGTTCTAGTATTACACTAGAACAATTTTAGGAATCACTCCTAAAAACTCTAGGTATGGTTTGCATCACATCAAACCAGAGAAATAATTTTCAGAAAAATACTTATATTATTAATCGACTTCACTAAAAGAGTTATAAAAATTCCTATTTATAACAAAACCACCTAATAACATTAGGAAACTAAAATAATAAGAAACATAGTTAAATAAGTAATCCAAATAATAAACCTTTTTAAAATTAAAATAATAATAAGAAACCAAATAAACATAATAATATTAAAATTTTAAAAATCATAAAACCTAATGCTTAAAATCTTATGTAATCTCCATCGTTCTCCCTTATTCTCCCCTCTTAGAGAATGAGACTCCGGTGAATTTAAAGCTGAAATCATAAAGCAACAAGAGAAACTTCAAGAATGAAAAGGACTACATGACTAGCAAATTTAGGGACATCCAATGTCAACAAAAGCCCTTCATTCAAATTATTTGAGTCCAACTTGACACATTTAGTTTGTGTAGGTGGTGCTCTAAGTAAGGTGACGGGTTGTGTAGGTAAGAGTTCAGGTAAGTTGAAAAGTCGTGTAGATAGTTCGGATAAGGATTTGGATAAGGTGGCAGGTTGTGTAGGATAAAAAGTTAAGGTAGAGATTTGGGTTGTGTAGGTAAGGGTTTGGATAAGGTGGCAGATTGTGTAGGAAATGGTTCAAGTAGGGATTCAGGTAACATGGCAGGTGGTGTGGATGAAGGTAAAGGTTCAAGTAAGGATTCAAGTTTAGAATCAATAGGGTTTGTGAATACATGCTCAGATATCTGTTCACATAATTCTGCAGATCTTTGTAGACAAAGATCTTTGTAAACTATGGTGAGGAAAGGGTGATGGAACAGTTATATTTGCTGGTTGCTTTTCTTTATTTCGATCGTAGTTGGCTTGAGAAGTTTTATCTTGTTTACTTTTAGTTGAAGCTCTACCAGACCGAGATACTTACACCTCGATATTATCAACCCAAGCTTCAACATTGCAAACACGAACATTATGAGACTCCAATTGTACTACCATACGTATTAATAGTTCTTCATATAAGCCTCTATTCCTTACAAATCGTGTAATCATGACTCCTTAAGCCAAAGAAACAATTTGATCACCGAATACCGTTCACATAGGCAAAGGGTAGTGTTCATGCGGCCGCACTGTTTACAAAGAAGGTTGGATCCTTGCTCTGATACCAAATTGATGTAGGACATGTAGGGAAGGAAATAAAACTGAAAATTAAAAGATATGTTCTAGTATTATAGTAGAACAATTTTAGGAATCACTCCTAAAAACTAAAAAGCCTAATTATCACACCTAAGTTTGTTTGCATCACACAAAATCAGAAAAATAATTCTCAAAAAAACTTGCATTATTAATCAACTTCACTAAAAGAGTTACAAAAATCCCTATTTATAACAAAACTACTTAAATAATATTAGAAAACTAAAATAATAAGAAACCTATTAAATAGGAAACCAAATAATAAACATTTCTAAAACTAAAATAGTAATAAGAAACCTAATAAATATAATAATATTAAAACCCTAAATATCAAATAAACATAATAATATTAAAATTCTAAAAATCATAAAACCCCTCATGATTAAAATCTTATGTAATCTCCATCGCTCTCCATCAGAAACACTAAAAAGGGAAGGGGTGTTTATCTGTGTATGTTTGTATGCATTGTATAAGAGTTTAAGATGTAAAATTGATGTAGCAATAATTCGACTGAATACTTGAATAACACTAGTCTCATCATCTACACATCAATTGTTATATAAATCATGGTCATTATCTTCACAAAGTAAAAGATAAAGACATATCCAAAAGAAGAGAAATGGAAATAGCAAGTAAAAAGTCTATACACTGTCTTTTTGCATCTTGTTTAGGCTCAGTCTAAGAACTGCCCTTGCTCTCACACTCACAGGTGGAAAGAAGTACCAGATCAAGGGCTGTGCAGGTCAAGGTGGTTTTGCTCAAGTATATAAAGCATATGTCAACAGTAATCCGGATGAAGTCGTTGCATTAAAGGTAACGTCTAACTTCATAGTCTTTCTCTGTCAGACCATCTCTTATTGGATAGCTGGTCTTACTGCTTTTAAAATCTCTGGCAGATACAGAAGCCCGCTTTCCCTTGGGAGTTCTATATGTATCGCCAACTTGATCAGCGCATCCCAGCCAAGGAGGCAAGTTCTTTCCTGGACTTCCCACTTTGTTGATACATGCTGGTTCAATTTATTTTACTTATTCTTGATATCTCATTTTATCAGAGGTCAAGCTTTGGTTTTGCTCATCGAATGCATCTTTATTCTGACTGTAGCATCCTCATCTGTGACTATCTAGCTCATGGAACACTTCAGGTAGGTTTGTCATATTTATACAGTTCATGTTTAGAATCTGGAGTAGTCTTGTATTTACTCATCCTAGTATGAATATCTTGTGTAGGATGCTATAAATGCTTATGTTGTTGTGGCAAAGCCAATGGAAGAAGTATTATGCATTTACTACACTATAGAAATGCTCCACATGCTAGAAACTTTGCATGGTGCTGGCATTATTCATGGAGATTTCAAGCCCGATAATTTGATTATTCGCTATGCTAGGTAATGATCCTTTTCCATCATATAGCATGAATGTGTCTGCCTGTATAAATATCTTGATGTCAAAACTCAAAAGCTCTCTAATCGAAACCAAGTTCATATCTAAGCTTAATTGTCACCCATTTCTTCTTTTTATTTATTAAACATATAGAATCCATGTTAATTGGTGTGACCTTTTCCATTGAAGGACGTACACAAACAGTTCGTTTTTATTTTTAAAATTCTAGATTTAGTAATGGAACGCAGTCTATCTACTTGCACAATCTGTTATTGTCTCATCACCTTGTCTATATTATGCATGGTAGAAGGTCTTGCTATGAGTGCTATCTATATTTACTATTTCTGTCCTTTCCAAAATATACATGAAATATAGTGCAGAATCCTTTTTATCCAGCTCAGTGAAAAGCAATAGCCTAGATTTCTCTAATGCTTATTTCTCACATCCAGGTTTACTTTGCCAGTCCATGCTACTCACTAGAATACAGAGATTTTATGTGATATCTTTAGATGATTGACTTCTCATTCCTAGACCATCTAATGACGACAATCACCTGACCTTTTGGCAGGGATGACCTAGTAGAAGATGGATTTCGTGAACGAAGTGGACCTTGGCTTGACCAGGTCTGCTCTTGTTGCATATCAGCAACTAATTTTTGGTTTATGCTCTTAAGACTAATTAGAGGGCTATTTTGCAGGGTCTTTACCTTATTGACTGGGGAAGGGGGATAGATTTGCATCTCTTTCCTGACAATGCAGAATTCAATGGAGATTGCCGGACTTCTGGCTTCCGTTGTATCGAAATGCAACAGAATAAGCCATGGAAATTTCAGGCCAGTCTAGACTTTATTAGCATTATAGTTCCTCAAAGTTTCATGTGTTATCAAATATGGGCAATGAACTTGCTCTAAATTAGGCCTTCTGTCATTTGTAACCAGGTAGATACTTATGGTCTCTGTGTCATTGCCCATATGATGCTGCATGGTTCGTACATGGAAATTGAACAGAAAGCATCAACTGATGGTGGCTATATTTATCTACCCAAGACATCTTTTAAACGGTATTTCTGCCATTGCTTCATGCTTGGCAATTTTTTCGTTTTATTTCTAGATTATTACACACACAACATGTTGGTTTTCACTTGCTCTATCAGTTTTCATTCCTTCTCTTTTCCTTTTTCTGGCCTCAATTCTGCTTGTTCAATTTGCTTCAGATACTGGAATGTTGATCTCTGGAAGAATCTCTTTACAAAACTGCTCAACAATAACCATAGTGATAAAGACAAGGAGTTGTTACAGAATTTAAGGGAGTCCTTCCAGGATTATATGTGTTCCAATCCTCAGCTTATAAGAAAACTAAAAGAGTTATTGGCAAAGCAAAGAGCTTCCTTGTGTTCTAATTAGTGCTGGCTCTATCCACTTGTGTGCCATTCTCCATTGCTAAATGTAATTTGCTTATCAACAAAAATAAATTTAGGTGAAATATCTTTCTTAGATATACTTCGAAATTCATGTACATGAAAAAAACCCTCTATTGAATGACATTGTGACTTCTAATTTGATATACTGTTATAGTGGTCTTATATTGTCTATGTTCAGACACATAATATGTATTATATGTAAAGTTGAAAAATTTTCCCATCAATAATTATTATTATTTCCAAAAAGTACATTTTTATTTATTATTATTTCAAAAAAGTACATTTTTATTAGCAGAAAGCTCTCTTTCTCGTAGTTCAGCTCGGTCAGCATCATTCTTTGTTTGCAGGCTGGCAATCACTAGATCAAGGGATCCAATAAATATGGAAGAGTTTTAGATTGTACTAATTTAGTAAAATTCCATATTTGGAATGTCAATTGCACTAAATAACCACATTACTAACATTTTATAATATCTTGCACATTATATAATATAAATATATATTTATCCGTTGACAGACAATCAAACAAGTGGATTTCGTACCCCATCTCCAAGATAAATACATATTTAAAATATTTTTCATATTCATCTTTCTTTATTTGTTTTCTCAATTTTCTAGAGAAAAGAGAATGTTTTTTATTCGAAATAAGAGAAAGCAAATGTACAGTTTATGTATAATTACAAGATTGGGTCCAACTTGGCTACAAAACAGCTGAACTGTTAAAGCCCACACCGTTACGAGTCAACTCAGTCTCTACTCGTGATAGATTGGAAATTGGAACTAAATAACTGGACCGGAGTGGTACAATTAGGTAAATAAACCGACGACCAAGGGCAAATTCGGCATTCAACCAAAACCCTAAGACACCACGTTTATATAGTTAGAGTCGTGTCTGCTTCGTTTTTCTTGTATACCCCTGGAGCTGGTGCGCCTTTCAGCACTGTCTCTTATTCTTCTCTCGGCGGCCTTTCTAGGTTTGGTTTCTTTTCCATGTCTTCGATCCATACTTTTTGTTTGTTTTCCAAGAAAATCAAGTAAATGGAACTCAAGGAAGCTCATTTTCTAAGCAATTCAAAGTTTTCCTTTATTTTTTTAAATTGTTTTTTGGGGTATTACTTGTTTTTTTTATTTGTTGTAGATCTATGCTAGTTGTTTGCTAATTTAGATGCATGGAAGTCGTGATCCATATATGTTATTGTCAATTTTCTATCTGTTTCTTTTTTCGATGTTGTTTCATCTGTAGAGTAAAGAATTTGGCTGGGTTTTATTTTACGTTGCTTTGATTTCTGGGAAATGGATCAGTTTTGAGCCAAATATTTTTTATTTGGAATTTGATTTATGGAATATCTTGGTTGTGTAAGTTTGGCTTAGTTTACTAAATTAGTGATCAGGTAAGGTTCACGGGTTTGACTTGTTTTGTTGGACTTGTTGGACCTCTTGACCAGCAATCTGACTTTGGTATTTGATGTGAGATGAGCTGGCTGTGATATGTTTTCTGGAGGATGTATTCATGGTGTTGATTGGCCTGTAAATTAATGCGTGGTAGTAGTGATGATTATGTTTTTGAAATGAAACAGAGAGATTAGAGGCGCATTTGTTTAGTTTTCGTTGTTTTCTGTGTTGTACTGCTTTTCATAAGTAACATTTCATTGATCAATGATAATGCACATGAATGATGTCTTTATCATTTTGCTTTCATTTCAAAGCACAATCGGCATGTTGGGGTGCCTTGATCGCTGTGTTTTGCATTGTCTGGGTATTGTGTTTCCATTTGTTTGATGGTTTGTAAGTACAGAACAAAATGGAACAATTGCTTTCTGGCCACTTTAACTACTCTTTTTGCCCTTTTTCCTACTCTCTCATGTGGTAAGCCCTTGGAGGCTAGGCATGTCCTTAGCTTTCAGGAAATCTGTCAGTTCACTTGTTTATGTTTGTGACTTTTTTACCCATTTTCCTGAAGACTCTAATAGACAATTTTGATAGTTCTGTTGAGGAATCATTTTATAGTATTGTTCATCTGGTAATTTCAAGATGGTCATGTTAACATGTCTAGTTTGCCTGATACTTATCTTGCGAATTCTTTTTATCTGTTTGTTTTATATCTTTTTAAGTAATCTGGTTCATATTACTAATGTATTTACATCGCATTTTTACTATATCTTGCTTATTTTTATTGTTAGTATTTAATTCACATTTATTAGAGTGATAATAATACTGTCTATTCTGAAACATATGTGGCTATTAATTATAGAATCATACATTGATCTTAGACTTTGACCTAGTAACATGCTTAAGATGTTATTACTTGACGAATATCTACCGATGATCTTCTATGATCTTGTTGCTGAAACATATATGTTTACAGTAAAACTAAGATGTTTGCATGCTACCTGTTGGGAAATTTAATGTTTGATCAGAGAATTTTGTTTTTACAACATATTTTGTTATCTCCTTGTTGAACTATGGTTTGGTTACTTGTTGTTATGCCAGTTAAAATACATCTAGTTTTTGTGGAAGTTTACTTTTCTGTTATAAAATTGTCTTCAAAGATTTCTATTTATCCTTTCCTTTGTCATATTATTTATTTATTATTGTCCCGCTATTTTTATGCACTGGTATTCTGGAAAGCCTCTTCTTGTTCATGTTTATATCTTAAATAATTTTCTTTGCTTTGCAGGTCACCGGCTTGGTTACAAAAATGGCTGATGGATCGCAGCATCCGTCAGTATTTCAAAAAATATATGGGCAGTCTCACCTTGTCTCTAGGCTTTCCCCTGACATGCATTCCAGAAATTATTGTGGGAATGGTGGATATGCAAATGTAGGTTTGCTGAGTCATGTGCAGCCTACATGCCCAAGCACTGGCCTTGCACATGTCTCGCCTCTGTCTCCCATATTTGTGCAAGCACCAGCAGAGAAAGGTGCTGTTGGTTTTGCTGTTGATTTCCTCATGGGAGGTGTTTCTGCTGCCGTTTCCAAAACTGCAGCTGCTCCTATTGAACGTGTTAAGTTGTTAATCCAGAATCAGGATGAGATGATTCGGGCTGGTCGACTCTCTGAACCATACAAGGGAATCAGTGATTGTTTTGCCCGAACTATTAAGGATGAAGGTGTTATTTCCCTATGGAGAGGAAACACTGCTAATGTCATCAGATATTTCCCCACTCAGGTCTATATTCTTCACTGGGTTTTTTGGATTTTGGTTTCCAATGATAATAAAAAATATAAAGAAAATGTACTTTCACTTAATAAATAATAATTCTTGATTTATAATCATTTTGAGTTTTCTTTTAAATTATAGTTCTCGTGTTGACTTTTGGCTATTTAATATTATATTTCTTTTCTTTATCCCTCTCGTCACTCCTAATTTGTTAAAATTTGCATGTCAGGCTCTGAACTTTGCTTTTAAAGATTACTTCAAGAGGCTTTTCAACTTCAAGAAAGACAAAGATGGCTACTGGAAGTGGTTTGCTGGTAACTTGGCATCAGGAGGTGCTGCTGGTGCATCATCACTCCTTTTTGTGTACTCTTTGGATTATGCCCGAACCCGTTTGGCTAATGATGCCAAGGCTGCCAAAAAAGGTGGTGAGAGGCAGTTCAATGGTTTAATTGATGTTTACAGGAAGACCCTAAAGTCTGATGGTATTGCTGGGCTATATCGTGGTTTTAACATTTCATGTGTTGGAATTATTGTGTACCGAGGACTCTACTTTGGAATGTATGATTCTCTGAAACCTGTGATTCTCACTGGTTCTTTGCAGGTATGTTCAACCTTTCAAAATTGTACCTTTTTTTCTTCTTCCCCCTTGGCAATTGTGGAGTTTATTTGTGTATATATTTTTTCCCCTCTTTTCCGGACATTATTTTCCTTGTGGTATGAGTAAAGATAAGGGCTTTAGATGTGGAGTAACATATATGTTTGTGTGGAAGAAAGGCATCTGGTGGATTAATATGCGGCATTGCCATGCATGAAGTTGTTCCAATTTCCAACCAGTCTGCCCTGTGCTAAAATATTGAGCTGACGGGGTCAATTTAACTTTGTCATTTTTCTCAGCAAATTCCATGACTCCATTTTTGGGTTAGCATGTCCTTCCTCACAAATTTTGTTAGGAATAACACAACCGAGAAATAACTGCATGCTACACTGGCCAAGAATTAGGAATGAATTAGGTTGTGGTGCTTTTATTAGGACTAGTGCAACCAACTTAAGCCTAGATAATATACCTTCCAAGGGTAAAAAAATTGGATCTCTATTATTAGTGTTAGCCAACAAGTATATGTTTGTTTTAGGTAACATTTCTTGACAATCAAGACTTTATGTTAATTGATTATTCTTATGGTGTTTACAGGATAGTTTCTTTGCTAGTTTCTTCCTGGGTTGGTGTATCACAATTGGTGCTGGATTGGCTTCTTACCCTATTGATACAGTCCGTAGAAGAATGATGATGACATCTGGAGAAGCTGTTAAATACAAGAGCTCTTTGGATGCTTTCAGTCAAATCCTCAAGAACGAGGGTGCTAAATCACTCTTCAAAGGTGCTGGTGCAAACATTTTGCGTGCCGTTGCTGGTGCTGGTGTTCTCGCTGGCTATGACAAGCTTCAAGTCGTGTTTTTTGGAAAGAAATATGGATCTGGTGGTGGTGGCTAATGGAGTATCATTTTAGTTGATGACGAAAATGTAGAGTGAATGTTTAAGGTGTCTTTTTGAGTATAATAATTTTGGAGTGAACAACACTGGCTCTTTGTGTTTTCGGTAGGGATCTGTTGTCAGTAAATCATAGATACAAAACCTGAACTTTAGCTGAGTGTTATATTTGCTTGGGCTTTTGAGCGGTGTAGTATCAGTATTCTCTTTTGGTTTTAAAATAATTTCAGTGATTTATGATCACAACTGTTTTATATACATCTTTAAAGTATTGCATTGATGCGATTCTCTCCGAATTTCTTGACTAAAACTCTTTTCATGTTCAGTCTATTTCTGACTTAAAATTAGGGTTCATTCATAGTTTTACTGGTATTGAGGCACCAGATTCTTGTGAGTTCCGGAGGTACCAAGTTGTTTATTTCTTATATTTTTGGATGCGTGTAAAAAATTTACCAGCTTACACACTATTAAACAAATTTACTGGTAAGGTACATTAATAGTGATTTTTGTAATAGGAATGAAGAAAGAATAACTTTCAACAAATTTTCTTTTTCTGGATATCTTTTGCTAGGGGTGTTCATTGGTTTAGGAGCCATTTAATTTGTGAGTATCCAATCCAGTTAGTAATTATGTGTGAGTATCCAATTCAATTAGTAATTGATTTAGTTTTTTTAATCCAAATTGAACCGATTTATATATGAAATTCAATCCAAATTAATTTAATTAATAATCAATTTGGATTATCCGTTGTGAACTGAGCTTTTGTGTTTTTTGATTTTTGGACTTTTTCAGAGAATTTTTTAGGTTTATAAATTTTCAATTTTGGACAACAATGGTTTTTGGGCTTTTTCATTGTTTAAAATATTTAGTTTTTTTAAAATACATATATTGTTTAAAAGAAAAAAAATATTAATAGATACAAAATATATATATTTTAAAAATATATATATATATATATTAATATATGAAAATTCTATGGTAAAGACGGTCCGCATCAGGATCGCAGTATTAGTGACGGTTTTTTATAGTATTAACGATGATTTTTTAGAAAATCGTCACCAATACTATGAAAAACTGTCACCAATACTATGGTCCGTATAAGGACCGTCCGCACCATAGACGGACTGTATTAATATATATATATATATATATGTGTATAAGTTAATAAAATTACAATCATCAATAAAATTACAAATAAAATATATATGTAAATTTTTTATTTATATTGGTAATCAGTTTAATTTGATTGATTTTCTTAGATTTTCATTTATAAACGAAATCAAATCGAATCAATAGTTGGTTTTTGTTTGTCAAAACCAATCCAATCTAATTATATTAAAAAAATAATAATAAATAAATAAATAAATAAAAACAGATCCAAATAGATTGAATTGAATTGGATCGGCCTGTTTCATTGGTTGATTGGTTTTTATGCACACCACTATGTTGGGCTATGCGCTATGAAGAACATTTAGTCCCATATCGTCCAGTCCAGTAACTTTCATGCCATTTGTTGTTTGAACTTTGAATTGATATTCTCACTTATAATTCATTCCTTGCTTTCATCCTACATGTTATATAGTTCGACCAAAGTAATGCTAAATTCAAAGCTGCTACAAAGTAGCCATTCTCATCTGAAAGAACTCAATGATAACTAAGTGGAAAATTGCTACAACCGCAAGGTAACAGAAGAAAAAAATTGTCAAAGATTTATACTGGGACGACATTCCTTGAAACATTGTTTAGTTGGCACCTAGAAAACAAACTAACAACCAAGGAAAAAAAACAAATGGAACAACTGGGTCATATTGGGTTGAAGTTATTGGTTTTCTTCAACCCAAATAATGAGCAAATTCATGGATCACTCTGAATGTTCAGATTATATATATATATATATATATACATATATATTTTGTATATATTTTACCTCGGCGTTTGTGTTTCTTGTTAGTTTCTTTTCTTATTTTCTGAGGTCAACTTTGGCAGGATTGTCTTATGTTTTTGTTTATACGGTGGGTAAAATGTCTTCTTCTAAAATGCTTGTCCAAGATTGATCATGGATATTTGCCATTTTCAAACACCGAAATCTTTGAATTTCGACGATCATGTGAAGCTACACACGCCGAAATTTCCATTACCTCAACCTCCCAATGCAGCACAAGTCTATTTCTTCAATCTCAAGTAACCCATTTTCTTAGAGGGGGAATGAAGCTGTCTCTCTCCAGCTCCACTTCTAACTACTGTGAAAAGTACATGGAAGGAGATAAGTCCTTGTCATGCTCTTTGTTCTCTCTCCTTCAAGCTTTTATGTTTTGCCTCTTCAAAAACCATATTCTGCTACCAATCTTCATATTTATGTCCAAACAACCTTCCACCATTGACAAAATCTACCATCACAATTTTCAGCTACTTTCAACAGACAAATGTGAGATATAAGTATTTGACGCAGGATATTAGATTTGTTGAATGGATAATATTTTTCAAATTGAAAGATTTAGACCAGTTGAATTAGAAATATTATATTTTGCAGCATCTCTGTGACGGTTAACTGTCGCTGTAACATGTTGTTGTGTCCATTTCTTCTGGTGTTATCATCTTTGGAAAAGAATTTAAGCTATTGAATTGAAAATGAGCAACATGATTAAGGATGAGACTGAATATTTCACCTGAATAGGAGACTTTCTCCTTACATAAACAAACAAGCTCACTAGCGAAGAGACCCAACTCTAGTAATGGCTTCGTTTCCCTTTTTTACTTTCTCCACCAATTCCTTGATCCTTTTAGTACTCCTAAACCTGACTTATTTATTGGCTGCAAAGCACAGCAAGTATGCTTCTCACCACAACCACTACCACCACCACCACCACCCTCTGGCTGCATCCAACGCTAGACTCCACCAGGCATCCAACGATAGACTCCACCAGGCTTTTATTGCACTTCAAGCATTGAAACATGCCATTTACTCTGATCCAAAAAACTACACCACCAGCTGGGTTGGCCCTTCAGTTTGCAGCTACGAAGGTATTTACTGTGCACCGGCTTTGGACAATCCTGAAATCCAAGTTGTTGCTGGGATTGACCTCAACCACGCTGACATTGCTGGATTCCTCCCCGATGAATTAGGCCTTCTAACAGACCTTGCACTCATTCACTTGAATAGCAATCGCTTTTGTGGCATCCTACCTTTAACTTTGGCCAACCTTAGTCTCCTCTACGAGCTTGATCTTAGTAATAACAGATTTGTAGGCCCTTTTCCTACTGTTGTGCTTTCTCTTCCTACTATAGGCTATCTTGATCTTCGTTTCAACAATTTCGAAGGGCCGGTTCCTCCTGAACTATACCAAAAAAAGTTGGATGCAATATTCCTCAATGACAACCGTTTGACTAACATAATTCCAACTGGTGTAGCCGGAAGCTCAGCATCGGTTCTGGTGTTTGCTAACAACAATTATGGGGGCTGTCTTCCTCCAAGCATTGTCCACTTTGCCAACACTTTAGAGGAACTTGTACTGATAAACACAAACTTGACAGGATGTTTGCCACAAGAGGTTGGTTTTCTCTACAAATTGAGGGTCTTGGATGTGAGCTTCAACAACATTGTTGGTCCTATACCTTACAGCATTGCAGGGTTAGCCCATTTGGAGCAACTGAATTTAGGCTTCAATAAGCTGAGTGGCATTGTACCAGCAGGTGTTTGTATGTTGCCTGACTTGGCAAATTTCACGCTCTCTAATAACTTTTTCTGTGAGGAAGAAGGGATATGCCAGAATTTGACATCCAGAGGCATCGTGTTTGATGATCGTCGGAACTGTTTGGTGGAAAAACCTAACCAACGGAGCAAGAGAGAATGTAATGCTGTGCTCGAGCATCCAGTTGATTGCTTCGAGCATCCTTGTGAATGTGGTGAAGCTGCTGCTTTTCCTCCTACAATCTCTCCAATGCCTACATCAGTGCCTCTGCCTTCCCCTTCCATTGCTCCTACACCCTTGTAAATAAGCCTTAATGAGCATGTCAATAATTTTAAAGCCAATAAGGTCTAAAGTTGGTTAGTTTGTGAATGATACATGACCCTTTTGTATATACTCCTATGCAAAAAGCTTGTACAATGAATTTGTGTGTGAAATTTATGAGTGAGCAAGACTTTACCACCTCCTCCTCCTCTTTCTGGTTCTTGATAGCCACTAAACCCAAAAATTATATCAATTTTCATCAAATTCTAACAAGCAAATTAATAATTTTAACATTATGTTACAGTTTAAACTGCCATTGATTATAAAAGAAAAAATAAAAATTAGTGAAAATTTGAGACATACTCCAAAATTGTAGATTTTAGCATTTCATATAAAGTAAAAATATGTTCGGATACCCACTTGGCCGACAAAGGATTCAAGTAGTTTCATTAACCTCTTGAGCGATTATCACTCGACCTACCTCTTGAGAGGCACAAAGAGATGCTCAACCTAGTTCATCTTCTTCTTCTTTTTAATCCTTTTCTTTTCTTTTCTGTTCTTTTTTTTTTTTTTTTAATTTTTTTTATTAATTATTTTTTTTGGCTGTTCGACAACCTCATAAAATTACGAATATCAAATAATGAACCACATTTTAAATAACAGCAGATAATGTTTACTGTCTTATTGGCTTGCATCAAGTACAATTTACTTATTCTTGTAAATCTCATTTAATATACATATACATATATATATATATATATATATATATAAAAGATGGTAATCACATACAATGAGACTATTACAGTTCTATCTAAAAGCTGCCACGACAAAACTACACGGCATAGGAAATTATGAATATACCAATGCACTTGTTCTTTTTTCTTTTTTTTTGGTTTCACATAATTTTAGACATTCACTAATAGCTGGACCTACTTCTAAAAATCAAATAGACACAAGTGGTGCCAAAGATAGGTCAAGAAAATCTTCATTGTACAACTTGACATTGAATCGCTAAAATGTACCAAAGCATACAAGAAATTACTGAGCTAAAAGATACAAACCATTGCAACATCTATAACAATATGGAATTAAATTTTCACTGTTGCCCTTTATCTGGAGTTCTTAAGTTGAATATAGATAATGTACACCACCTGTGAACAAAAACAAACATGTGACTACATATAAAATTGTACATATATGCAAGTGGACAGATTAATATTCAGGTTACATTGCAAAATTCAGGATTGAGATGTTGCAATTTGGTTATCTATTAGGAACTGGTTGGAGTAGATTGTTGAGAGCCATAAAATAATAAATAACCAAAACTCAATTCCATTAGCCTTCTTTTCAAAAAAGCCATAAAACAAACACAAATTATACATGGGTGGAAAACGGATCAAACGAAAAAGCAAAAAGTAGTTATTCAATTGTGCTATTATGTAGAAATTATTTACAAAATACATTATACAATTTGTCTTCAAAATCCCCAAGTATAACTCAATTACAATTGGTATGTAAAGCCTCCAAAATTATTTAAAAAAAAAAAAAAAAAAAAGAGGAGCAATGGAATCCTACAACAAATACTAAGTGTTTGCATGCCATTGAGTTTTTTTTTTCTTTACCAAAATTAGTGAATTAGGCATGTCAGTTGGTCCTACATTATAGACAGAATGGGAATGATCAAGCTGGTGGCAGTGGACGTCGGCAAGTTGGGCACTCCATCTTTATATCCATCCACCTTTGTAGACAACCAGAATGGAAGAAATGATCACATGGTGTTACCTGCAATGCAATTTGGCAAAATTAGATTGAACACCTGAACTGCAGCAACTTAAAATGGAATATCCCATCACCATACCATGCAATCATTTGAACGCTGTGTAAGGTTGATGGCCGTCATGCAAATGACACAGTCCGTAAAAAGATTTGTATCCTGATCAAATCTTCTATGGTAGCTGTATTTCTCAGGTAGAATCTGCAGCCATCACAGGAAAATAAAATGTCCATAAGCCAATCATGGCAATTTCACACTAAAGAAACAAGCTCCATGGTAATATCGTCATGCTTCTGTTTCGAGGTTTAATATCATAATTAACTCATAAACAAGGATATTCCAGGCACATTTTGCAACACATGAATATATTGATTTAAGCCTAAGGCTGAACATGGAGAGAATTTTTTGTAGAAATAACGTTTCTCAAATTTTCTATGCAGTTAGTGAAAACCTCAGCTATGATAGATTTCAAAAGGAGCAAGAAATAAAGTGTGTGTATTTATGCATGTATGACCGTACTAGTATAGGAAGAGTGTAAAGGTCCTAACACTTGAGATAAGCTAAATTATCTTTACAAAAACATTAAAAAATAATGACCCATTACAACAAGTACAAAATTCTGAAGACTACGAAACCAGGTTATAGTAACACGGAACTTCTAGTGACATGCACATGTCACATATTCCTACAATTATATATGTTATTAATCCTTACATTTAACTAATTAATTAATTGGCCACAGTAAAATAATTAAGAACTAATGATAAACATCGCCTCAGGGAATTTCAATAATATTCTTTACCAAACAATAGCTTTTCAAACAGCAAATAAATTATGGTTTTTGAGATGGTTGTTAGTATGTATGTATGTATGTGTAGTAAGTTCCAAGGTTAGAAGTACAACGAGAAAAGAGAAAAAGAAGATTTTACAGAAAGAAATTTCAGAGTTGCATCCAACCTGACGGGGAATAAACCACCGAGACCCAAGATAGTGCTGTAGAAGAAGAATTGATGCTTGAAGTCCAATAAATATTCCCAAGGAAATGCACCAATTCTTGTCAGGTTCAATGCGCATGAAGTTGTTGGGGCAACCAAACAAGTATAACGGAATTGCCAGCCGAGTAACAGACATGCCTAAGATGTAATGTGGGTGCAAAGGTTTTCTTGAATCACGAATAACATTGGTGACGATTTGAGGTATCCAAAAAGAGTACATAAGGAGAAGAATGGGTTTCAAGAAATTATGAAATTCGTACATGATCAGAATGCCTCCCAAAAGGATCCCATCTGCAAAAAAGTTGCAATAAATAAATTCAGCCTAAAATTTTAGGTAAAAAATTGAATACCAAGAGATATGACTAAAGTCAAAATCTAGATATAAATAGGTATCTAAGCATTAGTTTGTTCATCATGAAAATAATCAAATGTAAGGACGTGTACCAACTAGTCATGTAATAAAAGAATCTTTCTTTTTTTCCCTGAAAAGAAAGATATGGTAGTACTTTTGAATGCAGGAAAATGTCCTTTTACAATCCAAAGCATCGAACCTAAAATCTCTTAGTCCATGGTGATAAATTATGTAACTCAAAATTCTTCCAATTAATTATTTAGTACAATTCCAACATTGTAAAACCCAAATATCTTACCCAACAGCCATACAATGGCACAGGAAAGATCGTCCTTCATAAATAGCTTGAAGACAGAAGCTGATAAGACTAAGTAGCCAACAAATGTTATCTAACTGTATCACACTATATTTCTATCTATCTTATTCCTGAGAGAAAGAGTTTCATCAAAATAATTTTGTAGAAGAGAGAGTGAAACTGGAATAGATAAATCCTCAAGGCAGATGTACTGCTTATCCATCGTATGTTTGCCTATGCATCACCACATATAAATCTCATATTATAAATAACACTGGTGACCACCTTTCAAGAAAATGGCATAAAAATTGCAAAATTAAAATGACACTCATCAATTGTACTTACAGAAACGGCTGTACAGAACTGAAAGTTCACGCCTCATTGTCTCCCAACCTTCTCCATTATTCATAGGCCTACTTGCCTTCCATATAGCAAGTAGATATCTCATCTCAAAAATTGAGAAGACTACAAACTTAAAAAATGCAGCCGTTGCAAAAGCATTAAATAAGGATTCTGCATGAACAAAATAAAATGTCAAGCGAGGACTCGTTCTGGCTTTAACCCTAAGTTTATAAAGAACCCAGAAGATGAAAATATCTTGAAGATCAACACAAATGAGGTAGAAATTAAGGATAGAGGTGAAACAGTCTAATGAAGAAAGAAATTGACAATAATGGTTGAGAGTGTGTTATACTCCTATAATAAGAGTTGCAACGATACACCAATTCCAGTGTACATTTGACACAAATGCTAAATATCTGACAATGCAAACCGAGAAACATCTAATATTGCATTATATGTGACAGTGTAAACATCAATGGATACAGTAGTAGAGAGAAGCTATAATAGCAACTTCATTTCTCCATCTTATATAGCAAATATATGAAATCAAGAGAACTTGAATAATATAAGTTCAGCCTCATGAATACCATAATCCATCAAATCCCAGTATAATGTATGCTAGATGCGACCCACCAAATATACCAGACAAACAAGCAAGCTTTGTAAACAATACTATACCCAAGGAAAAATAACATTCATAGCTTACAGAACTATTAACACGCTTTAAAATAAACATAAATATATAACTTAAAATATCAGATTTTTAGAACCTTTTGGAACTGATAAATTAATGAATAACGTATCAGCTACTAGAATAAACTTCATAGAGGTGCCTAAATGACAAATCCATAATCAGATGGTTAATTTGTCAATGGTACATATATTAAGCATAGCAATGATATGTATGACTAGAACAATTTCAACAACAAATGCAAACTATATCTATTGAATCTCAATTTTATGACATATAAGTCTTAAAAATACAGTTGACTTAAAAATTAGACACAGTAATTTTTAAAAACTTGATAAGTTATTTATTGAGCGCTACTCATTAGAAAACTATTCATCATATTGATGCGGGAATTATACGAGCTAAAAGACATTTCATTCTTTAGGCATAGCAATGATAAGTATGACTAAAACAACTTCAACAGCAAATGCAAAACTATATCTATTGAATTCCAATTTAATGAGATATTTATAAGTCTTAAAAATAAAGTGACTTAAAAATTAGACACACATAAGTAATTTTTATAAACTTGATAAGCTATTTACTGAGCACTATTCATTAGAAAAATTATTCATCATATTGATGTGGGAATTATATGAGCTAAAAGCCATTTCATTCTTGTGAATGAACACTCCATCGTTCAGAAAATTCAAATTTTCTTCACAAGCACATATTGATAAACTAAAACTACAGAACACGAAAACACCGAGCCATTAAAAATGAGTTGCATGATAATAAATTACTAGTCTTACCAACTAGTATTCCTGCTGTAAGATGTACGAGGCAAAGATAAGCATCCATGATAGCCTGTTGCCCAATCATTAGAATTGAAACTTTGGCAGCCCCCTGAAAGAGATAGATCAGACCATAACATATCCACTAAGATCATAACTTTGAGAACATAAATGATTTGTAAAATTAATTTACAAAAATTATGATTGTTCTTCTATGTATAATACTTGAAGTAAATTCTTACAGATTGAGTATTGCTATGTTCCATTTGCCGAATTAAAAGAAGAACTTGAAGGAAGGAGACCTGATAACGAATGTTAAGGAATCTACTCCTAACTGGCATACGACATCATTATTAACCTTAAATTCATTGATGAATAAAGGATACAAAGGTGACCAACAAGGTATAATTCACTGCTTTGTTATAGTAGACCTCAATGTTGACTGAAGTAGCATTCAATTGTAAGGGTGAGAAGCAATCCCCATCATCATCCGCTGAAGGACTCTCCATTAATCCTTCTATATGATAACGATCATGATCTCCATCTAACAGAAGATACAAAATAACTTAGGAGAAGGGAGGAGTATCAGGAAACAAAGAAGTAAACAGTTAGTTAAAGTAGTATCTCTCTCCAAATCTCTCCTTATTGAGGATCTCAACAAATATATATTAGAAGGTTTGATAGAATTTATGTCTCACCCATAAGGAATGGGACTCAAGTCAGACCAGATTGAAGCATAGCACCGTATTCAATGACTACTGTTATCCTAAGTAAGAATTAGCCCTAGATAGAAGATGATGCAACATCACAAGTATAGAGAGATTCAATGTTCTTATGGAAATGTTCCTTCATGGTATAACCTGATACTGGACCAGAAATTTAAAAGAAAAAAATGTTCACAATTCAATTCTAAATAAATGTTCTGCAAAATTGTGTCTACTCCAGTTCACTCACAAACAAAGCATATCTCATCATACTACTTTCTCTAAGTAGAATCCAGGGAAATGAAGAAAAGAAAGAGGATTTTAATTTTCATTATTCAGTCAAAAGAAATTTTTGAAGAAAAGAAAATATAGCTTAAGGAGTATAAATTTTCACTTCTCTTTAATTTTCTTTTTTATTCCCCCGTTTCCTAGCGAGTTCCATGTAAATATGATAAAAGAATTTCTTTCAAAAAAGACAAACGAATTTTCAAATGTGCCAACTGCATATGCATGACATGTTGGTGACTGTAAATGTGAAAAGTACCAACCTCTGAAACCAAATTTACCAGCATGTCTGCAAGAACAACATCCAAGCTAAACAGCAGGAAACAAAGATGTATTCCTTAATCATTTCATATGTCATATTGATTTAATGAAACGTGGAAAACACTTTGCTACATCTTATACCATACACTCTTGTCTTGGGGGATAAAGGGAGAGAAATAGAAAACTGAAACATACACTCTTGTCTTGGGGAATAAAGGGAGAGAAATAGAAAACTGAACTATCCTTATATCCCCAAAACTGAGTAACTAGGAATTTAGACATAGGCAAAACTTTGCACCTGACACCCTTACTTCGATCCATTTAAATAACCATTTCATTAAAATTTCCAATCATACACTATGAAGGTCAAAAGGTAGCACTTATTGCAAAACTGTTCAAAACTAGAAATAATTCTTTAGACAAGCTAAACCAATTAACATAAATTAGTCTTTAAGAGATTTTGTGAACAAACTTGTACAAATGGATAATCATCTGAAGGAGATGGCATTAGAAATAAAAAGAACGGCTACACTGAGAAAAGTCAAGTACCATTTTGGGTGGATGAGATTCGTGAGATCTGAGCCGCTATTTCAATATTACAATGTTTCTCTATTTCATAAATTGGAGCTGCATCAAAATAGAATAAAAATCATCATAACATAAAAGCATGAATTTAAGTTTTCAGGCCAAGTAAGAGAAATTACAACGTTTCTTTCTCCATATTTTATCTCGTGGAGATTCTTGGAACACCTGGGAAGAGAAAATTCCAAGCTGTTCAAGAAGCATGCAGCAGGTGAGCACTCAGAAATTCGAATCATCATTAATAAATACATATGTCATACAATCAATAAATACTAGCTTAATCATCAATATCAACACAAAATGGAAGTAAATTATTTGATCAACAATTCAAGATGCAAGAGCTTTTTGAAGGAATGGTTACAAGCTATGGAACAAGCAGTCCACCATGATGCAGCGGCATTCAGAATTATGTAGTTGAATCCGCCTACTTAAGAAAATTTAAGACAACCCAGACATGATTATATGTACTAAATCCAATCCCATTTAGTGATCTTGGGGAAATTAACCCACTAAATCACATGAAATATCTCCGCTTATCTTCTATGTGCGTTTGGTCGAGTTCAATATCCCATGGTGGATGAAAGTCAATTTGTATGTTAATAGAGTTAAGTCTGCTATGAAAAGGTTTTGCATGTAGATTTAAGGTTAACTTACAAAAATACATTTAAAGTTAAAGACTTAGATGTAACTTCAATATGCATTTAAATTGTTAAATACACAAATCAAATATATATACAAACATAAATTCCAGCAGGTAACCCATTTCTGATTATCATTTTTCTGGCTTTCGAGTAGTGAAACATTAGATGACAAAAATTCTACAAAGATATGACTGAGCAATGTCAAGCATAGAGGACGACTTGCATTTTGCAACATAAAGATAATGGTTACCCATCCTAAAATCATTTACAGACCTACAAATAATAATCAACTTCAAAATTTAAATATATCAACTGCAGATCTTACCAAATGATATGGATTAGATAAAATATAATCTTCATCTTGGTTCAATTCCCCATCTTTTGCACTGCAAAATAATACCACACAAGAGTACCATAAAGAATTTAAACACAAAGGCAAACCAGGTAAATAATTTAATTAATCAGCAAAAAATAACAAATCCTCAACACCCGAAATAAACAAAGAAATGTGAGTAGAATAAATGTATCACCAGAATTAAACACACAGAGATAATTAAGATGACAAGCTAACTACGTTTTCGATACACTGAGCATGATTGCTACAGATGGATCAACTAATAACAGTTCAATACAACCAACTTTATTTCATTATCATCTCTTTTCAAGAAGAGGCGATATAATTTTCACCATAATTACTCAGTAAACAAAGATTTATTATTCAGTATATGTCCATTAACTAATTCATAAAAACTTTCTTTCTTTTTTACTTTTATTTTTATTTTTTTTAATATCATTACCCACGAGATTTACCTGTTAGCTACCATTCGAAGTTGTCTAAATGGCCATATATATACACCTTCCAGTCTGATTTGAACACCACCAATATTATTTGCATTGTCTAACACATCATTGAAAATGACTACCCCCTGTTGTCAGCACGATGAAAGAGTAATAGAACATTAATCTAAATAAAACTGATAATAACATGAAAATTCAATGAAATGAGGATAAATGCTTAGTGAGTCTAAAATGAGGTTAAGATGATAAGGCACCGCAGTTACATAGTGGCAGTGAGTAAAATCTAGTAACCACCTAGAATAAGAAAGTATGTCAAATGACTAAAATGAGAATTCAAGAACTGGATATGTCATTAGTCTGATCCTTTGTAAAAACTACCAGTAATAACCAACTTGCAAAATGAATGAATGAAGCATGAAAGATGCATCACTATTAGATCATCTGTAACAAGCAAAAGTCTAAACAAAAACATACAGTCATGAGCAGCTAATTTATTATTTGTCCAGTCTAAAACATGTTTGCCTTGCATAGATAATTATAGTTCACTTCTATCAATATTAAGAGTCATTTGAGAATCATTATTATTAAATAACAGATGCTTGCTTTTCATAAATGATGACTTTCCTTAATATGAGCATTATCCATTATTGAAAAGAGTGCAATGCCCTCACCTGCACATAATGTACGCCATTTATTTTTGTTGGTGTACTAACTAATTCAATGATAGAATTGCCCGTGGATTTCCTGAAATCTGGAAACCTGGAGGAGCTATTTGTGGAATCTAGAAACCTCCAACTTCCTGGAACTCACATGTCAACCAGGTCAAGTTAGAAATACCCGGTCAACTAAATAAATTTACATGTCCTAGAAGATTGTTCACAAAGTATATATGACTGTAAAACAAGTGTTATAAAGAAAATGACTTGGCCAATAGATCAATTTGAAAAGCATCATAAAATGACAAGGAATTGAAAATATTGCACTATAATTCTGTTCATCTGTAATACTGCAATAATATATATAAATATTATACTGCAAATGCACATCAAAGTTCTAAGTCTCTAACCAACTATTGTTTTGTCAGTAAGTCTTTATCCCGTTTGCTAATAAGTAAACACCTTCCTCATTTTAAAGACACGTCGTCCAGCTTCCAGGAGTAATCTATGCTACACATAGCCCATCAACACTCATCCTCAGGTGCACAGCTCATTAATGTGTCATGTGTTAAGAAGATTGTGACCCTAACTCACACAAAACAAACTCCAATGACTTGTAGTGAATTAAGTTATTTAACATTGCAACACATGCTAGAGCAACCCAATATGACGAAGTCCATCTCCCTTGCTAGGTAGACAATGTGGGATTCCATCACTCTCCCGTTTTTGCTTTAACCTAGCACCATAACCAAGGGAGTACCCTATCCTGAGTAACAAGGTTGAAAGCAATGCTACACGTTCAAGACATCTGCTAAGCAGATATTAGCCATGCATCTTCCAATCATAATATAAAAATTATTAACATTAGTTCTAGCTAATCGAGATATGGTTCAATTCACTCAACTTGTGGTTGAACAAGTATCTCTAAATTGCTTAAGCTTTTAGGGTAACGGTATTCATCGAAACTATCTAATCAGAGTAGAGGGAAACATCTAAGACCAACTATTTATGAGAAGTATGTGATGGAGACCAAGAAAGGAAATTGCAAACATACTTTAGGTACAAATTTAGAAAGTAGTTTATTATTTTATAAGGCTTCTTAAAATTAGTTAGTTTCCTAGTTTAATTAGGTTTCTCAATTATGTTTACTTTCCTAAGTTCAACTGGTTGTTTTATTATACACCCAGCTCACTGAAACCTTATTAGACACCCTATTAGACGCACTATTATTGATTAATAAATAAAGTTATTGATTTCTCTGTCTAATTTCTCTGTTCTCCCAAATTTTATTCCAATTCTCCCTTTTTTCTCTCTTTTCCCCTCCTCTTTCTTGTTGGCCTAAATCAACTTGGCATCCCACACCTCCCACAAACCTTATGCCCAAACACTGTATAAAAGTCCTTGCACGCATCTTGCAGCTATCTGCCATGTACGACCTGCCACAAGCTGAAAACAGCTACCGTGCATTTCCTTTTTAAGATCTGTTTTCAATTTGGTTAAGTTCAGCCTGCCTGATCCATCATTGTTCTTACCTTTCATCAAGAACGAGCTTATACAACTGATGGCATTCATGAACTTCCAATTGTCGCTCTACAATGAAGATTTAAGTCTTTTAACTCGTCAGAGTCAAGTTCTTTTTATCCAAGGGGAATTAAGGGAGATCAAGAAAGGAAATTGAAAAATCAGGTGTGTATTTGGAAAGTAGTTTTGTTAATTTATTAGACTTCTTTAAATTATTTAGTTTCGTTGATTAATCAGGTTTCCTATTATGTTCAGTTTCCTAACTTCAATTGGTTGTTTTTATAAATAGGGCTCACTGATGCCCGGTTTGTCCACATGCCCAACATAAAATTTGAGCAATAGAATTCCATTACTAACTGTAATGACATCAACAATACCAAATATAACATCATCAAGTCTTCAAACCTCAAAGGAGATTGGCAGATCACCTATTATTGTGCTGTATGACTAAATTATTCACATGACTGTTTGAGCAACCCTATCTCAGAATATATCTCATCCAGAGTGTAGCTTGCAAGTACTTGAATTGAACCACAAGAGGTAAGAAATTAGCAAATTTAATCAAGTTATGGATAAATACTTGAACTACCTGAAAATATATCACATATGCAGCAATCAAGAATTAATTTAAGTTGCAGTGACTACATATAAGAAAATACATGTAGTCTAGTTAATCAACCTCATCTCAAAATTAGCTACCTACAATTACCAGATAATCATCCAAAAATATATACAAGTGATGTACCTCTATAAGTTCCTGTTATATTCCATGCGGAAAATGAACCCAAATCACTTTCGTCCTTTCTTATAAATAGCCACTGCAATAAAGTAAAGCAACGGATTTAGTAGATACTCAACTTTTGGTATATCAAAAAATTTTAAGTTTGAAAATTTGCTCATTTCTATCAACGATGATCCATTAGAAATGAATAAAGCATCCACCACTTTACCATAAACAATACAAATAAACTGAAAATATATAACAGGATCCTTAGTTACACAACAGGGCCCTTAGTTTAATAACATATTCCAGAAGTCATCATGAAAGTAGATGGAATAAACTACGGAATGGAGCTGATTACATTGAAAAGTGAAAATTTCGTTAAAACTATAGATATCCTATTTATTAACTGAAAAAAAAAATTGATTTATTGCATATCTTAATCTTTGTGCTAAGTACGAGGTTTGTATTCTACTATTTTCAAGAAGGAAAAAACAGAAAAAGGTAAAACAAATCTAATAAAAGTTTCACCAATCTGGTCAAAACTGACTAATGTTCCCACTATAATGCAAATTTCTATGAAAACGATGGCTGCAACTGATTGATAAATTGTCAAACCAAAGACCATTCAGCGTACTAGACAAAAAAAATGTAAAGCTTTCTTAAAAACAAGGAAATTTAAATCTCCCTGCTCAATAAGACTGCAACAACACATATATAAACTTAATTAAAAAAAACACAAATAACTGACCATTATAAGAAATTACTTTTCTTTAATTTTTTAAGGAGTTTTAGGGAGAGATAGTTTGTTTTCCTTTACTGGTGGAAAGGGAGTGATAGGAGGGGGAAGCAACCTCTCCCCTTTCATTTTAGCCAACTAAGAAAAGAAAAGAGAATTCATCCACACCTCACTTATCGAAAAGAATAAATAATAAATATATAATTCCCAATGTAGAAATTAAATCCATGTTACCACATGGGTACAATTGGCATATGCAACCAAAAGTCACTCGACCATTATTTCTTGCTTTGTGTATCAGTCCTTCCCCAAGTGAAAGAGGTCCAACTTGCTAATAACTGTTCTAAATCAACATACCTCAGATGCTCATTTCTTTGTCCAGGTTTTGCACAATGGAAAGCGTAAAGCTTGGGTGTTTTCAATATCAATACATATCCAACCTCCACCAATGGAAGTTCCCTATCTAAAATTGAGTCTAATTATGAGTTCCCAACAACTTGCTAATTTTTTAACAATTCTGGCTACTCAACTACTAGGGTGTTCCAAGATTAATTTGCAAACTTTTGTATAATTAAGAAGAAAATATTTGGCTATTTTAAAAAAAAAAGGGAAAAAAAAAAAAAAAAAAAAAAAAGAAGAAGGAAAGTTCAGGTGTTTCACTTTATAATCCTAAGACTAAACTAATTAAACTACTTAACTACTATCAATGCTATTATTTCACTTTACTGAGGATAACATTGTGTTTCTCAAACGTCAAAAACCTAGCAAGCAAGAAAAGGGTAGGTGGATATCATTCATGACACAAAATTTTACTTATATCACTAACAAGCTCATCACCACAAACCTCACTTGAGCAATATGATCCTGAGTTTCTTAGAGCTCATCATACGTAAATTCTCACAATTCCTTCTAATCCCATTACTGAGATCACCATTCTAGTAAACTATTAAATTCAAGAACTTCTCTGCTGTACATACAAATGCCGAAAACCTGAAATTTCTAATCTATAACCCATCAAGATATTTTCAAAATTCACAATATTCAATAGGCATTTATTAGAAAAACACTTGAAGCATATTACAATTCACTAATGCTATGTAAATAACCAAAATCTTGATGAAATGACATCAGAATTAAGCTAAAAAAAAACTGTCAGAAATCTCAGAGAAAAAGCCAAAAAAAACCAACCTCATCGCCCCACGAACGAGCCCTCTCCCGCAACGGTCTTAGACCCACAACTGGACTCAAAAGCATAAAACCAACCCACAACCCCAAAACAACCTTGTGTAAAAAACCCAAACTCCTCCTCCTGCAAAACCAGGAAGAACCCAAATTCCCATCGGCCACCATTTCAGCACTGAAGCATCCCATCCCACAAAAAAAGAAAAAAAAAAAAAATCTCTAACTCCAAATCTCCTCCACCACCAACAAGCCAAAAATCCAACCAAATCCCAAGAAACCCATTAGGATAGAAAGCCTAAGAGAGGGACTGGAAGAGATGGGGTTGCTTCAATCTGAGTCAAACATAAAAACCACCCATTCGATCCGAACGAGAAAACGAAAGCTCAACGACTAATTGACCACCTAAGCAACAACAAAAACTCACAACAACAACAACAACAAGTTTTTGAAAAACATATAAACTACACCAACTCCAATTAATTATTACATAAACATATATAATACAAAAATGATTACAGTGTATTATTATATAACGTAGAGTGAATAATGGGTTTTGGAATTTTCGGGTTTGATAGTTGAAAATGAAGGATTTGGAGCAGTGGGGTTTGTTGACGAGGTCTGTCTGTCTTGCTTTGCTTTGGTTTTGTGCTGCTCTCTTTCTCTCTCTCTCTCTCTCTCTCTCTCTGGGTTTTTTGGTAATATGAAGTGGAGGTCAGAGAAAGAAGAGAGCTCCGAATAGAAGGTGGAAACCAGGCGCTGTAAATGGAGGTGTGAGTCACGCTCCAATCACGATCGGCGGTTTCGTTTCTATAATTTTAGCGGCGCTTGGGAGTCTCGTTGACTTGTGTTGGGCTTCATGGAGGTTCGTTGGGCTGCATTGTTTTTTGGCGGGCTCCACACGTGTGGAACCGCGTCGTTCGCACGTACGGTTTTGGGGAATAAAATAACCGTTAGGGTGACGGAATTTATTTTTTTTATTTTTTATTTATTATCATTTTTTTTATATACTCTTTTTTACTTTTGTTTGAGCTTTTGACAATACGTTATGCCAATTTTCTTGGCCAAAATAATTACATGAATCTGTTTATTAATTATTATTATTGTTATTATCTATATATTTTTTATTTTTGCTTCTCAATAAAAGAATGGGCAATTTTATTTATTTTAAATTTTGTTAAAACTGCCTCCCAATCACTAAAAGTAAAAATAGATTCTTCAACATCAAAAACTTTTTTTTTTTTGGGGAATAACATCAAAAATTTATTAGTAAGAAAATTACCCTAAATAGGAAAATTTATTTCTGTTTTTTTAAGTGATAAATAAATTAAATGCATATTTTAATCATTCAAAATAGTTTTATTGTTTGTCCCATAAAAAAAAAATTATCGTTTAACAAACGAAAACAAATGTAATGCTATTACAAATTTTTTAAATAATATTTATAAATAAAACCAATATAAAGGTTTTAAGAATATCCTATACATGATTTAGGATATTATTATCAATAATTCCTAAACTATATAATTAGTATCATTTTAATTTTTAAATTTATCTTTTTGACAATTTCATTTTCAAATTAATTTTAACAATTCATCTTAATTTTTAAACTATATAATTAGTGTCACTTCAGTATTTAAACTTATTTTTTTGACAATTTTATCTCCTAACTAACTTCAACAACTCATCTTAGTCTCTAGTTCTTTTTATCCATTTGGAACTGCAAAACTCATATGTTTTAAATGTGACCAATTATGAAGGACATTTAAGGTTTTTTCCGTTATTTCTTTCCCTTCATTTTTTTCTTTGCAAATATGAAAAATGAACTGAAATAAATTATAATATTATTGAAATTTAAACTTCTCCTTTTATTGAAGAGCAGTTACCTGTTTTTGTTGTTCAAACTTTCAATCTACTAATTATAAATGAGATTTAAAATAATTGAAAAAGAAAAAAAAAATATCCAAGCATAAACACCAACCATAATAATACATTAGGATCAACCAATCAAATTCTAATTAAATTGGCATTCAAATAGTTTTTGCATTTTTTAAATTATATTATTGAATTAGTAATTTTTCATTAATGATAGTTGGTTTGGTAAATTGGATGGTCTCTTTGATATACGTACGGAAATAAAACATTTTGTTTGACATTTAAGGTTTTTTTCATTATCTCTTTTCCTTCTTTTCTTAAAGCATGTGAGTTTCGAAGTTTCAAATAGTTTGAAAAATGGATGAAAAAAAGCCTAGGAACTAAGATGAATTGTTAAAATTAGTTTAAAAATGAAATTATCAAAAAAATAAATTTAAAATCTGAAATGATATTGATTATATTGTTTAAGGACGAAGGTGAATTGTTAAAACTATTTTGAAAATGAAATTATTAAAAAATTAAGTTTAAAAATTGAAGTGATATTAATTATATAGTTTAGAAATTAATGATGATATATCTCTAGGTTTATTATGGGCAACAATTTCCACCTTTAAAATCGAAATTTGGCATTATAATGTTTTGGATTACAGAAAAGGTTTTGACCTCCTCCAAGCTTATCATATTTATGCAAAAACCAAATTGAGGAACTTAATTAAATAAACTATTAATTCACATGCAGAATTTGGAATCGGATATTTACCTCGTATCCAGCTGAATCCAGCTGAACCTGTTATTGTTTTTGTTTTTTTATTTTTTATTTTTTGGTGGGTACAGCTGAACCTAGTTGTATATAGTAAACTAAAATAAATAAATAAATAAATAAAGTATTATCAAATTGAAGGAAAGTTACAAAATGGAAGATTCCTCTCCAGTCACAATATAAGTGCCAATGCCATTACATTATTTTCTTAGATGAAATTAAATGTTATACTCTCTTTTTTAGTTCTCTGTGTTTTTCCATGTTGGTGTTGATGTAGAATAGAATAATAGCTTTTTACGTTTTGGAAAGTTAACTTATATAAACTTTCTATAAATTATTAATTGACGAATTTACAGATTTATAGGAATCTTAAATAAGTTTCAATAAAATTCTTATAATGGATGTTGAATTTGAGATAGACATTTTAATTCTTATTATTGATTTCAAAATCCCATGAAATCCATAAAAAGTATTTTTTTTTTTAAATTCTTTTCAACCTTCAAGTAAAATCTAACCTACGTACATTTAAAATTTTAAACTCTAAAAATTTTGACCATTTTATTATATTTTATGTTGGTCATTGGCAATGGAGTATAGCAAAAGGACAAAAAGGGTGGATTCCATGATGGAAGTGAGTTTTGCAATGGAAGAAGAAAGAGTTCTTTTCAATTGAGGTGTTAAAGCTTATCATATTGTTTTATGAGTTATAGATGTTATATAAGGTGGTTTAAAGTAATTGTGACCAATATAATTAAATATGAATCCAACAAGAAGAGTTATATGAGTAAGTTGGTGAAGCAGAAGGAAGTGGCTGATCAATGAGAAAAAGTAAATTGACAAGGAGTAAATAAAATCTTGATACATTTACTCCTTTGAAAAATCTTTTTGTGAGTGTAAAATGAGAAACAAAATCAAACATTTCGTTGACAACTCTCCAACTTCTGTACAAAAAGAAAACTCAAAAGTAGAAAAATAAAGCTTTTAAAAACCAAAAAAAATGATTTACAAAAAAAATGATTAAATCGAGGTTTTCTTTCAAATATTATGATTCTCTTTGCATAGTTTTTACTTTTTCAAAAATATTTTTATGTTTTATGAGAAAGTAATTTTTTTTATTGATTTTCATAAAAAAATATTTATAAAGTTTTGAAATATTTTTTAAAAATTATATAAATATTTTTAGAAATAATTTTTGAATTTTAAAAATTATTTTAACTTTTATAAAAAATTATGTGAAACAAAACCTACAATTATCAAAATTTTTTAACTCATCCTCAGTTAATGTTATAATTCTTATTCAGTTTTTTGCATATTCTAATCCTGATTTTTATGAATTTCAAATAAAATTTTTGAGCTCTAAAAAGTATATTGCTTCATTTCCATCATCAACACCCCTAAAATAAAAAAAATAAAAAAAAAAAACCCAAAAACAAAAACAAAAAAAAGTGCTGTCAATGGCAAATGGAGGGGTATAAGTGTAATTGTACAAAACTCTATTGGCCCCCAAAAAAGCTACCACCGTCACTTTCCCTCGCAGTGAAGCAGGAGCGAAAAGGCGAAGCAAAAATGGAGAAGGGAATAAAAGGGACGGTGACGTCAGTGTCGTCGATGTACCCGGCGGAAGAGGCGCAGAAGGCGGCGAAGCGCGTGCAGGACGCCATAGCCGAGAAGCAGGAGGAGCTCGAACGCCTCCGAGACTTTATCTCCGACAATACCAACCTCGTCACCCTCGTTCAGAGACTCCCCGACCAACTCCAACACGATATCATGGTCAACTCCTTCGCTTCTTTCACTCTCTCTCCCTCTCTCTATCTCTCTATGAATTTGTATTCCTTTTTTTTTTTTTTTTTTTTTTGGGTTTTGAATTTTGGGACTGTTTGCTCTTGCAGGTACCGTTTGGAAAAGCCGCGTTTTTCCCTGGGCGTTTGAAACATACCAATGAATTCCTGGTAGTGTGTGCGTTTTTTTTTTTTTTCTTTTTTTTTCCTCCTCAGCGGCCAAACAGAGTTAAATTTTCGATAGTTGTCGTTTTTGCTATGACTTTTTATACCTGGCAGGTCCTTTTGGGAGATGGGTATTATGCAGAGAGAACGTCCATACAAACTATGGAGATTTTGAAAAGGAGAGGGAAGACTTTGCAATCCCAGGTCGATTCACTGAATGCCATGGTGGAGGATCTCAAAGCCGAGGCTTCGTTTTTCGATGCTACGGCTGCTGAAGCTGCGGTATGTGCTTTTGGGTATTCTTTATTTTGGCCGTTTTGGTTTATAATGCTTACAAAATTGTCAAGTGTAGAAATATAATATGCAAATTGTCTACTGTTATGAATCTAAAATGGGTAATGGATATGGTTGTTTGATGTCAAGTCATGGAATTTATCGGCGAAATCACTGATGGCTTCTTAGAGTACGAAAGATTGTCGGGGGAGGGATAGCTTCTATCAATTATGAATTAGAACTTGAGTTGTTTGTACTTGATTTCATGTATCTTACCGATACAAGATAAACTGTGGGGTTGCTTTCTAGATTTTACTATTTTATGCAATCAACTTTGGAGTTTTGTTCCATCAGGAGTACTTGCGAACTGGATATATATTTGTTTATGTGTGTATATATAATATATTATCATAATACATAGTGCTGTTGAACTACACTTGGGTCAATGGACAAACTTCCATGTGTGTTTTTGTCTTTTGCCAAAGTTTTGAAAGAATTAGTCTCAGAAATGTATTACTGCTGTAAGAGGATATGTGAAATTAATACATTAGTAAGTTAGTAACTAAGAAAAGCTTCTGTTGAGATCAACTTCTATGGGGCCTTGTTTAGGATGGCAAGCTTTATTTGTTTGATGCTCTTTTCTCCTATTTTTGTGGGATTCATATAACCTGCCTGAGGGATTTTAAAAACATGTTGGATTACGAGGAGCAAAAGTTTCAGAATTTTGTTTGTTCTTTCATATAAGGTTATGGCAAGACCAATAAGTCTTGCCCCAAGGATGTGACAATATATGGCTGGATGTAAATAACCAAAACCTTAGGCTAAAGCTAAATGCATACTTTTGGTCTTGTAATAAAATATTTAATATTACTACTTTTATTAATAATCGACTTAATTTAAGTGCATTTTTATACCAGTTGTCGGAGCTCTAAATTTTAAAGCCCTAGAAAGGGTCAAATATACATGATGTTAACAACAAAAGAATACAGCTGAATGGTGAATTTTTTTCTTTAAAGCTGCAGATTGAGCGTTTGTGCGTTCAGTTTCCTCATAGTTGTAACATCTTTATAAGAAACTTCTCCGGGGCAGATTTTTAATAGTATTAAAAGCCAATACTGATCAGCCTATAATCAAGTAGGCTTGAATAATCTGATTACAGATGAATAAACAGTCAAGCCTGAAACAGTTCAGCTTAGTGTAGCTCATCAGGTTATTTGAAATCATGAATACCATTAGTTACTATAATATTTTATGACCATGGTAATGCTAGTAGATATCCTACCGCATGTCTTCTTTTTCTTTTCTTTTTTTTTTGTGGTTTGAATTTGTAGAAGTAAGTTACTTATTTTGTGTACAACAGGAGGGTTTCCTAGAGATAAGGGAGGATTATGTGGATGAAAGTTCTGCAAGAGAATCTGAATCAGGCAGGTTCTTGCCTCTCGTTATTATGTTGGTAACTTGGTATTGAAATTATGGATTGAAGTTCATGCATTAAACTGCATAGGCTATTATAATCTGCTGTAAGGTAGGTAGGACTACTTGTCCTCCTCTGTGCTTTCATTGACTGCAATAGATGTCTTTGCTTCCGAAAAAGAAGAAAAACGGTGCACGAACACTTTACTCTATGTTTGATAATGTTAGTTTTCTTGATTTTGTTCCCTTCTTTTTTTCTTTGTTTTTTTATGATATTATTATAAATTTTCCTTTCATCCAAGTGTTAATCTTGATTTGCATTGTTGGTTTGTTGCTTTTTGAGCTTAGTTTTAGGGCTATCGGTAACCTGACATGACACTTGAGCATGATTGTTCGAGTAATATTGAACCCCACTTTCTATAATTTCTTCTTCTAATGTACTACCTGCATGTGTTATATTTCTTGAGTAGGCTTATGTGTGAGGAAGTGTAAGTGGTTAGTTTGACATGCAATGATATCATGCACAATTTTTCACATATCTAAGTTGCAGGAATTATTTTTTTTTATCAGTTTTAGTTTCAATAGCTCACTTCTATTAATTTATCCACTCTCAATAATTGAGATACCAATGCTCTTTTCAGATCTGCTCAAACAGATTTCTTCTAGTTCTCCTGAAGCGGACAATAAGACAAATGCACTTGAAGATGAAGAATTTGCTCGTATAATGTCCAGGATGGATGAACTTGAGAAAGAAGAACTTGCAGCTGAAAGCTACAATGAGACTGGCGAACATGAGGAAACTGATGTTAGCTTGGATAGTTTCTCAGATCAAATATCTCTTCACCAGGTTAAAAATTCAGAGGTAATGTTGAGGACTTTTAGGTGCTAACTAGAAATATAGAGGAAATGATATACAAGTAATTTGGATTTGATGACTACTTAATCTTCTAAATTCCTGGTTTAATAGGAGCCTGAATTCAGGAAACCACCAGATCAAGCAAAGTATAAAAATACTATGAGTGAAGAGGTTAAAAGTAGGCATCACCATCATCAAGATTTTACTAATCGGTCACAGGGCAATATTTTTCCTGGTAATGTATCAACATCTTCTCAGAAGACTTTGATGCCTCCTGAAATGGATAAAGTTCAAGCAGCGGCTTCATCAAGACATGAGGTAATGTAAACCTTATCTTTAAGCTTCCAGATGCTTTTGGTGTACTCATTTTCTTACCAACAGAGGAATCAAGAGAGATACATTCCCCTTTTGAGTATTAGGATAGGAAGGCAAGAAAAAGAGGAGAATGAGTCTTCCTCTAGTTTTGACTTCCATTTCTTCCAAAAATGGAAGTTCTGAAGGAAAGGACTTATTTAAAGAAGGTTATAAGAATATTTGTTTACCCTGAAGATTAAACTTTGAATCAAAATTACAGCCTTTGGAACTAGGAGAGAACTCTTTTATGATGAAAGCTGTTAAAAGTTGATGAAAGTTATTAAATTTAATCCAAGGAACAATACGAACTAGTCAATATGTGTCCCAAACTCTTCCTTAAGATTATTTAAACTTTCTGATTTGGAAACATATAACTTCTTCACGGCGAGTTTATTTGGTTACAAGATTCTTGTTGGTTTTTGGACTGTGTATTAAGTTTTTCGAAATTGACAGAATCAGTTTGGAACACATTTTTCAAAATTGTCGGTTGTGAACCAATGCAACGCTTTTTGTAAAATATAAGGGTAGAGAAGTATCTGTCTCCTTTGCTGTTTTTCTTGTGGCTCATATTGTTCACTTCGGGTTTTCCATAGCTTAAAAGTCACCATAACTGTAATTGTTGTCTTATCACTTCTGCTTCCTTTGATTCTTTGTTTTTTTACTTACCGAGATGGAGGGAGGAAGGTGAAACTTTCAGGTCCTTGATTATAAGAAGGCACAACACTTTTTCTTCTTGACTTTTGATTATATTTTATAGCATGCTCAAGTTGTGGAATGTTTGTTTGTATGCATTCCACCACAACTGCAGAGTGGTTTATGAGATAATTGCCAATGCAATTTTAATCATCTCAAACTTTTGACATGGAATGAATTAAAATATGTACCTGTCTCTTTTCTGATGGTTGATGGTTTTCTGATATATTTGCATGAGTTTATTTATCATAACATCCACAGATCGTTTCACTGTGCCTAAATTTGATTAACAGCCTCCTTTGCAGACTTCTACATCTAAGCCAGAATTTGATAGTCAAAAAGTATGCTTCCACAACTCTGGTCCTTAGAATCCGAATCAGTTGGTGAAATGAATAATATTTATGATGCTTTTAAGGATGCTTATTTAGTTCTTGTTTCCTGTAGGCTTTTACAGGTTCTATCGTTGAGCACCCTTACAATTTAGAAAGAAATTCAAGTGAACAGACTGTATCAAAGGTAATTTGTGTATGTAGCTTGCAAGAATGTGTTAATAATGAGTTTCACTGATCTAAATGATGGTGTTTTTGTACTGTTGCAGTCTGGTTCTCAACGTTCAAAACCAGTTTCCAGATTTAAGATGCAGAGAAAATAGTCGTGTTGTCAAATATGAGATTTGCTATCTCTGGAAAAGAAAAAGAGAAAAGAAACTGTATTTAATTGGTTTCCTAGTAAAACTTGGTTTTACAACTGCCTTGAAAGGTGGGCAAAATTCCAAGTTAAAAGTTTGAAAAGTTGCAGCTCTTGAGGAAGATTGAAAAGGAAAAAGAACGAAATACTAACCAATTGTTTAATTTGAGTTATTAGATTTTGAATTTGGTGACAATGTTTAGCTTGTAAATAAATTTTGCTTGTCAATCTACAAAACAACTGTAAGTGCGTCGGCAAATAAAAGTTGAAAATGTACACCTTGATTACTGAGAAATGCAAGGATTTAGTCAACAAAAACTTACACAAAATTATGATGCTGATTTAATCTGAAAAATGAGGAGCGTGTACAAGAAAAAGATCCTGATATTCCACATTTCGTAATTGTTGTTAGTGCCACGTAGATTGACCCTCTTATTTATCAAATACATTATTGCGTCTCTCTAATGTACTATATGGTTGCCTCTTTTTATTATCATTTTCTGTTTTTGAAAAAGGATCCCTAAAATGGAACTCTCAAAAACTCTGTTTTTATATCATAATGACATGAAATATAGCTTGACCACAACCCCAAAAAAAAAAAATAATAATAATAAAAAAAAAAAAAAAGAAGAGATGAAATGTAGGCAGAAATTGGACTTCTGAGTGTACATGCATTAGAAAATTCCAATTAAGCAGTTAATCATCCAACCTTGTGGAAACTTGAATTTATTCTCGCAAATTCAGATATTGAGGTTTGTGCCACAACTAACAAGAAGCAAAATTCATTCCCTGCTGCATAACCAAATTTCTAATCAATTAACGTATACACAAAAATGTAAACCCTAACCTCCAAAATGACTTCAAGAATGATTCTTCATTGGCTTTCCTCATCCTTATTTGTTGTCATAGTTTGAATAACTTCACCATCCGTTACATTAGTGGAAACAGACTTCACCATATGATCCTCAGCACCACAAACGTCTGACTGGTTGGATGATCCTGATGAATCTGAACCAGCAGTTGTCACTGAAGAAAAGCCTGATACTGCACCAGCTGCAGAAAAGTCCTTTGATATATTGGAAATTGAGATATTAGGAAAGTTGAGGCGAGCACAAGAACCATACATTGCCCTTGCAGCTTCATCATAAGCAAGGGCTGCTTCAATTGCAGTTGGAAATGTACCTAGCCATAGCCTACTCCCCCCATTTGGCACCCGAATTTCTGAAACCCACTTGCCCCATGTCCTTTGCCTTACACCTCTGTAGTTGCATCGAGAATTCTCAGGTCCTCCCTTACCCTTCATACAACCTTTCTTTGACCCCTTGGCTGGAGCTTTACGAAATGTTTTACCCTCATCGTTCGAAGAATCAAGGTGGTCATTGTGTTCTTTCCACCTGGCAAGAGTCTCAGCCACGGATTTAGATCCATTGCGTCTGGTGTGGAGTTTTTTTAATTTGGGCATGTAAATTGAATCTTGAGTTGCAAAGGAAAATATACAGAAAGAGTTGGACTGGTAACCTGTAAAAATCGATAAGATAGTTTTAATACCAGCAATATCAATTTCGTAGCATACATGTTCCAACTTCCAAGGCTAGTAATCTAATGGGAGAAGTGAAAATTATATTAAGAAAGCAGAAATATTGCAAGACATCTTTTATGGGATATATCATAGTAAAACATCTCTAGCTAATGGTAGGACGAGAGAAACACAAATTGTACCAGAATTGCTTCACACTTATGACACAGTCAGGTTTTTCAACTTTTAACTGGCCTACTATGTCCTATGACCAATACATACCACCAATAGAACATAGAGGATTATCAGCCATGTCTTTGATCCTTCAATTCAACCAAGCTATCCTCAATGCACGGATGCATAAACATATACAACATTGAGATCAAGGGTGAGGAAGAGAATAAATGAAAAGGTACAAAAGGATTTTCTTTTATTTTGTTGTCCTGTAAGTTTCTAACAGCCCTAAGATATTACTCTCTGCTGCATATAGGCATAGCATCCTACAATAATGCTCAGACTTACATTCACAATAAGTTCAGTAAGAATGACAAACATTCAATCAAGAAGTTGGCTCAAAGTTTCAAACCTCTTTCCTAAACCTTTGTGCAACTCCTCATAAAATATCCTCTTGCTTAAAGCTTTTGAATCCAAGACCGATTCTTTACCATTAGAATCAGAGAGAGCGACTTCTAAAGATTCTTTACCATTAGAATCAGAGAGAGTGACTTCTAAAGAAAAAGAGAATTACATAAAGGAGTGAAGAAAGATTATCATGCTGGCAGCACATCCCTCTGAAATAACATAGATAAGCTCATAAAGCAGTTTTAAAAAGAAAATTAATCCTACATAACCATAATAAAAAAATGTACAAAATGACCTAATTTGAATCTGTCAATTGAAGACACACAAGATCTATGAACTTAGAGCATGACAATAAAACCAAGATAACCAAGAATCATGGATCATAATTACCTTCACAAATCCTGATATAGTTCAATTACTAACATGACAAGAATAAACTTTGACCTAACGCTCAACATATGTAGGAAAAATTAATGAAATGTGATTCTGTGTACCTTAGCATTACCTTTCAATGGTAAATTAAAAGTACCCTTGACCTAGTACAAATTATACCATAATATTTGCAAAAGCTCCCGACATTTTTCCCTTTAAACCTCCCCCACGCCCTCTCTTTCTCCAACCACGCTCCTGTCCTATCATAAAAAATTAGTATCCCTGCCAATATAAATAAACATAATATGGAGGTTATAAGAAAAAGTTAATCTGCTAACACATTATTATTCTTAAACATAGAAGCATAATTAAATGCCCATCCTTCAAACATGAGTTCTAAAGAAAACAAAGACACTTATTTGGAAACTGAATTCTCAATGGCTATTTCACTACCTTTTACAAACAAGTGTAATATACCAAAAATTTGGATTTATACCACCCCCCCCCCCCCAAAAAAAAAAAAAAAAAAGAAATAAAGAAGTTCATTTCTAGGTAAAGCAGAGCATATTATTAAAGAACGAGCTCTTGTCAAATATGATTAACAGGTATAGTTTCTTAAAAAACATGAATTTTTTTGAAAGAAAATAAAAAATAATCGTAATATAAATGCAAGTAAGAAGATTAAACTTCAATTATTTATTTATTGATTTATTTATTTATTTTTTAAAGTAATGAAACTTAGGGAATACCAAAGGAACCAAGTTCAAGTGAATCCATTTGAACCCAACCCCTAAAGATTTGACAAGATATTAAGCAGGAGATTTCATTTTAAAACTTACCCAATCTTAACTAATTCACAGTGAACTTCTATCTAGCAAAAAATGATTGGATTCACGACAATGAAACCCCTGACAGGTTTGTGAAGATGGGTTGCATTTTTCATATGAAAGGGATAAAATCAGAAAGAAAGTGATAGCCAACAAAAGCAATGAAAGTTTAAGCAGATGAAAAGAAAACAAATAAAAATTCTAGTGAGATCAGAGAATCATGAAGGAGAAGAGTAAATTTCATTAAAGAATTTCAGAACTTGGAGAAGAAAGTAATTTTAAGAAACCAAAAAAAAGCAATTAAGGAAAGGTGTGTGTGAATTTATATTTTCATAAAACAATGAAAAACCTTTTCTGGGTAAAATTAAAAAATAACAAAATTTTGACACATAAAAACATCTAATTTACATATTCTAAGTTTAGTGGCAACACAACACATAAACTTTCACTTCTTGAAACCACAAAATTAAAGAAAAATATATATATAACCTAAAAATAAACGCATTATTCACAACTAAGCAGGCTTGTTTCTTTTTTCTTCTTTACATTATTATTATTATTTTTTTTCAACTGCAAGTTAAAAGCTTTTGATTCACATTGCATTATCTCAATACCCATTGCATCTAAGATAACTGTAACAAAAAAAATAAAATAGAAAAATAATAAAACCAATTATTTCATGGAAAAAAGAAATCATATATATATATATATGTGCATTATATGTATGGAGAGAGAAACCTAGTGACAAGCATCAGTGAGAAGCTTATGTCGGTCAATCCCAAAATGGTGCAATTAAAAGCTTGAGAGAAAAATTGAAGTGGGCAGCAATGGCAAATATCCAAAAAGGAAAATTAGGGTTTGCAAAAAGCTAAGTGGAAAATGACTGACACTCTCTGTGAGCGTGCAGAAAGTGGGGAGTGGGGACGCAGGGGAGGAAACATACCGGCTTGGCTGGGAGAGTTTGAATCATACCCCACTACCCAATCCACCAAAAAATCCCAAAATGAATTTAAAAAAAAACAAAAAAATTATTATCAATAAAATTGGATAAATTTATTATGAAATATAAATATTAATATTTATCAAATTTATTTGTAAATAATGAAATTAAGATGTTATTAGTTGATATATTTAATTAAAATATTATTAATTGATATATTCATGTAATTTAAATATGAATAAATTTTTTTTAAAATAAATAAATAAATAAATAAATTATTATTATTATTTAATAAATAAATTTGATAAAAATTTTGATAACTTTAATATTATTAAAAAATAAAATTGGATAAATTATACAAACTTCTTTTGTAGTTTATTATGTTTTTTTTCTAAGATTTTATTCAAAAAATATCAAAATTAATTGGAATTTTCCAGTATTTGGATGGCTTTTAGAATAAAAAAATTTTGTATTCAACTAAATTTGAAAAATGAATCTTCAAAACAAATATCATTTTAAAATGGAAAGTTTTATTTACACTGCAAAACCACCACAATTTTAATGATAGCAATGGATAAAATATCTTAAACAGCTTTAAACATTATTTAAAAAAAAAAAAAAAGATATACACTATAAAGTACAATCTACTCTAAACATTTGATTTCACGTATCATTTACTTCATCTAGTCCTATAGTGTCTTAATCTTTCAGCCAAGCCATAGCTTGGTTTGTCTACCATTGATGTATTTATTATTCTAGATTTCATATTGGGAATGGATATTTGAAATTTTGAATACCAAATTTTAAATTTAGAAAAAAATAATAATAAAAAGAATGAATATTTGAATACTTTTGGATGGCCTATCAATGGATATAACAATGGGGAACGACGAGGAGAAGAGACAGTTATGTAGAAATGGCTGTCAATTTTGGTTCCACACCCTTGAGGAGATAAGAGAGAGATGAAAAAAAATAAAAAATAAAAAATAAAAGAGGTGGGAGGGGGAGGGGGTTGTTAAGAACAAATATCATAACAATGATTTTTATAAAAAATGAAGAATCATTTTTTGATTTTTTTAGCCAAAAAAAAAAAAAAATGAGAAAACCAAACTCACCAAGAATTGAACAAATAGGTAAAGTAGAACAAATAAAGTTCTTTTTTTTTTTTTAATTAGATTTGTTTTCTAAGAACCCTAAACCCAAAGGAAAAGCTTTATTTATTTATTTATTTTTATTTATTAAAAGCTTTGTTTATTTGATCAGTTTATTTGTTTTGTTTTTGGAAAATTAATTTGTGTATTTAGGGTTTTTTTTTTAAATTATTAGAGATAAAATAGATATAATATATTAGTGTAACTAACAAAAATAAATTTTGACTTAAGTGTATGTAGAATGTAATATATATAATCATTTTTGTAGTGAGAATAGAGTTATTTTATTAAAATTCCTTAAAAATTATTTTTATGTATTTTATTAAAACAGAATTTTATTCTTAATTTTTAAAACATAAATTACTTAATTATTTGTAAATCTTAAATATTTTTATACAAATCGGACACTAAAAATTAATTCATGGAAAATTAAATCTAAAAATTGATTCTGGATAAACTAATTTTTGAAAATTCATTTCTTTTACAATTTTAACATTTTTCAAATAGGGTCAAAAGGTTTTAAAACTCTCAAATTTCTTCTTTTTTAATTTAGAATATATTATTATACATGACAAGACAAAAGAAAAAAGAAGAAGAAGAAGAAGAAGAAGAAGAAGAAGAAGATGTCTCATTATCACATATATCCGTTTGACTTTTTCCATTCGAAATACATATGCAAGTATAGTCCTGCCAAATCATCCAGCATAAAATAAACATGTAAACCACTGCAGCCAAAATATATGAAAATAGTCAGTTAAGGCAAAAGAACAAAGACAATATTAATGTCTTAATATAAATCATATGAAGATTAAAAGTCCAAAAAGACAAACCCCTAATTTTTTAAAGGTCTCGATTGAAATTGGATTCGTTCCTCGGATGAAAAAGAACATGATTGTAGACCCAACAAGCGAGGGGACAGCTTTCATTTACCAAAAAAATAAAAAAGGAACACCAAAAAGCTATAGAGCTTGAGTAGACTTTGAACAATTTAGGAAAGAATTCAAATTACAAGAAATTAACAGAGTTTAAGCTATAGCTGGAATAACAAGTATCAGAGTCTAAAAATCAATACAAATGATATACAAATATTAATGGGCATGGAAAATTTACAATGCATTTTTCTGTTTTCACCAAATTTAAAAAAACCAAGATTTTCCATAGATCAAACATGAATACACAAAATTAATGCTACACATGAACAAATTATAACTACAAAACATTACGACCTTGTTCGAATACAATAATACAAAAACTCTCCACAACATGGTGTCAAAATGTGCGTGAACTTCCTTGAAATTGGAATCTGAATCTGCAACAGGTTGTAGCTATCTGTCATGCTAACAAAGATCAAAACATGGTGTCCAGCTTTACTTGCAGATTGATACACACTTTCTTTCTGGTACATGAAAATAAATAAAATTTCAGAAACCAGAAAGCTAACGGGATAAAATATCTGATACACGGTCTTGAGCATCAGCAGGAATCTCTCTTCCTGGGACTTGTACTTTCAGAAGATTAGCGTACCTGCAAAAGATAATTTCATGTATTATTTACAACTATACAGTTTAATCGACTATAACTTAAATATAGATAACACAATTGTTGTTTGACTAACTCTGCAGCCGTAAACAAGTGCTCATGCTCAGTAATGAAGGCAAGCAAGGCCTGCAAAAAGCAAAGTTCCGGTTGACATCTGAAACCAACAAAAAATGTTGCACAAGAAATTGCAATAGGTTGCAGCAACTTGCCTCAAATGGCATGTTTAGGAGTTCATAGTAAGTTCGAACATGATCTAATTTATGTTGTACAGCTTCACTGTTAATCGAGGGGATAGCTGCTAATGCCTGCATTGCAACACGAACCAAAAAAAAGTAACAGTCATGGACCAATGGAATAGTCCAGCAAATAAACCATGTTTGGGATGCATTTAGAGGTCTTTTGAAGGGATATATACTGCACCTAGCAGCCTAATTGGTAATTTTAATGAGCTGAGTGGCTCTTCTTTGTCCTTTTTGTGTGCGGCATTAAGTTGAAATAAATCTCAAAAATCTAAGCTGTCAAGTGTTAGAAAGTCAAAGTCAATACTTCCCATCACATGTAGGCTCCTCCAATAACGAGATGGAAATTAGGCCCTACACATACAGCCCAATAAACTAACAGGACGTGAGAGTTAGCAGGATTCAAAATTAGACAATTAGGCTCTACAACCTAAATATTTCATCATCCAAAACTTTTTGTTAGGAAGTGGACTGAGCTAAATAATCAAGCTAACACAATGTTTAGAAAAATTGCCCAGGTTTCATTTTCCCTGTCTTTTAATCCTCCTGGTTATGCCATTTTGCATAACCAGAATAAAATTTCTCTACTACACATAACATCCTTTACACAGAAGCCTTTCCAACCAATCTTTCAAAACCCAGATAAATTACAAGCTTCTGCTATACAGTTAGCCTACGGAAATCTACTTCACAACCTAATATATAAAGCTATTTAATTTTGTTATCTTATTTTCAATGAATGCAAACAAAAGGCCACTTTTAACATAGCAAACCTCACTCTATCTTAGGCACTCATCTCTACTAAAACAGAATGGTTAATGTAATTGCACTGTTGCAGAATAAACGCAACGTATATGGATAATGGTTACCTGTTCCAATGCAATTGAATTCCGGCATATCTGCTGAACCCCAAAAAGGTTGACAGATTTAATATCAGCCAAACCCTGACCAAACATTGCATTTTTTATGTTAGTAATGACAAGAAGAGAGTGGAGGCAATTTTATTGCAACTATATTAATCTGAAACATAAACTGCCATTAAATGCAATTGCAAAACAAACTACAAGAGAAAATTATGGAGGGAACCTTAATTGACGTATCAGCTGCAATGCTACAAATTCCACCAAATATGTAATTCCGCTTTACTCCCGCAACAAAAGGCGCCATTTCCTCATCTCTACGCGTTATCTATGGTCACAGAAAATACCGAGTATCAAGTAAAATTATATTTTGAATTCATCTCCCAATATAATCTGTCCATCATCATCATTCCAAATCAAGAAAGAAGACCATGCCTCACTGTGTAAACATGTAAATTTGGAAGCATGAGGAAGCTAGTCAATTCCAGCTAATTATAAGCACCAAAGAACTAGGCATGATTTGTTTGTGATTGTGATCTATGGACAAAAATAAAATATATTTTTTTTCATTTTAGAAAGAAAATGTCAGAAGATGTTGTGGTAGGGACTAATACCATACTATTGGTTAATTTATTTCTCATGTCTAGCAAATTCCTTCTTTTAAAACAAAAATGGGAACCTAATACTGAGCTTCTTATTGCATCCCTTAATAATGGAATTTCACTCTTTATCTCTAGAGAAGCAACATCCAATTTGATATGATTATGATAATTTAAAGTATAATTGTTCCTTATATGAAATGTTCTTCCATCCTGTTTAGTGCCTTATTTAGGCTGTCGGAAACGCCAAACTATTCCTCTAAATTTGATATGAATCTCTATGTTAAATGTAATGTCCTACTTGAGTTGGAATATATTCTAAGGTGACATGGAAACTGTTTGATTCTGGATCCATCCAAGATTATTTATACGTGACATGCCACTTGCCACACAACATTTAAAATCTCTTTTTTATGCCCACATTAAAATTTTGGAAGCATCCTTTGCAGTTTCATTAGGAAAAATTGGGTCCCATAAGATGTTTGCTGGCTACATAAGATGATTTTCAGCCAGCAAGTAGATCTGAAGGCATTATTAAAGATGGTTACTTGCACCAACTTTTTGAGAAGACAAACATATACATCTTTTGAGCAAATAATGTGAGGTGTACTATCAATGACCCTAAAAAACAAAGGCGATGAATATAATGACCTGTGCAGTAAGTGAAATAATAAAGTCATCTGGCTCTTCAGCATCTTGATCCTCCAAGTATTCCCTGTTTGTCATTTCCTGTTTAATTGTTATGCTCAGTTAGTATAAGTTACTCAATTGCAGGACAATTTAATATAAGTATTACTCTCAAATTAAACACAATATAAATTACATTCCATACAAACCTGCATATGGAAAATCGTTTCCAGTTGCATCTCAACACGTAAAACTTTAAGGCAATCAATTGCTAATTTCCTATACTCATCCGCAAATGATGCCAGATCCCTAGAAAGTTCACTACTTTCTGGAGTATGATATTTCTTGCCACTCTCTTCAACTTGATTTGGCGCCTTCACGATTGTCTGTCCAAGTCTGTAAATGGATGGCAATTCTTCTCCACTAAATTAATCAAGAATAAATTGCTACTAAGAAGAATAACCCACCATTTTAATTTTTGATTTATTGAAATTTCCACACGAAGTATATTTTGAAAAATAAAAATGATACACTTTTATGGTGTATAAACCTGCAAAAGTATAACTGCTAATGATAAAAAATAAGCCACCTGAAGATGGAAATCACATACAAGCAAGATGCAATTAAAGTTACTAGATTGCTGAGGTGGTGGAGACAGACAAAGGGATTGTATCCAACTAAAACTCGTAAACTGAGATTTGGTATTGTTATCCTTATTGCTAAAAGTATGAGCTATTAGAAACCAAGGACGAGCCTTACATGTATAGAACCAAAATAATTACAAGAAACAGGGACTCAACAGCATTTGGACATATAAACATACAAAAAACCAAGCTTTAATACCATCTTAAATTATCATTAATTTTAAAAGCTTAAAAAATATTAGTAAGTCCAACAATATAATCACACAACACATGCAAAAATGGTACCATAGTCATATGATCTAAGGTTTTGAAAGAAAGACAAACAAAATTGAACTCTGATTCCTAAGGGTTTTAAACCGAAGAAAACTTCCAAGCTTGTGTATTCAAAAATTAACACAAAAAGAAAACTTCTCAGAATCATCCTGCAAGCATGAGGAACGAAAGTTGCAAATAAAGCCACTGGTTGATATTAAACTTCACCAAAAGCTGCTGTTAGATGAATTTTAGCGCATTATCTAAGCCATCTAAAGTTCATGAAAAAGTAAATATATATTTCTGCTATAATAAATACTCCCATGAATTAATTAAAGCACAAACTTCGAAGACTTGCTGCTTACATCATTATATGCAAGCTGCCTAAAGTCAGCACCAAACAACTGGCATTAATACACAGAACAACTGCCTGCCAGATATATGGCCATCCCAATGATATTAGACTGAATGCTGGGTCTCAAAAATGCACCCAAACATTCATGGAAGACCATAACTTGCTTGTGACTCCCCAAAAAAAAAAAAAAAAAAAAAAAAAAAAACAAAAGAAAAAGAAAAATGAAAAAATGAAAAAAAGGGCAGAAATACAGTATAAAAAAAAAGCATTAACATACAGAAAACTTCCTCATCTCCATACTGTCAAGTTTGTGACTCATTATACATGGATTTCTCATTTCATTTTCATAACTGCTTTATACTTTAATAAAATAAAATGCATTGACACGTTATGGGAGTACAGAAATGGAATGTCCATGCTTCACTCTCAAAGCAAAAGTTCTTTTCATTCCCATCTAACATGGATTTCCTAAATAATTTGGATTTTCTCTCTAGTGTGGCTTCATAAAAAGGAACACAAAAGAGGTGTATAGGTCCATTCAGATGATAAAACTTGCCTTTCAATTGAGTCTGCAATATACTCCAATGAATCGCTAAGGGAGGCAAGCAGAATAAGCTTATTATCATCACGTATAAGATTCTCCTACACGAGACAATAAAAAACAAGAAGTTAATGCATAAGCATGGTAGACTTATTGTGAGAATATCAATAAAGTAAAACAAGTTCATTAGGCTACAATTTTTTTAAGAAACTAAAAAGAAAAAGGACAAAATCAACTTTATCTTTAAAGCAGAAAAAATACCTTGTAATAGGGAAAAGCCTGTTTTTAAACAACCTGATGCTAAATCAAAATAAAGAACTTGCAACATCAAACAATAAAAGATATACCTGCTTAATAGGCCTCAAATTCAATAGCAAATCACTTAGTTCTTGTTCAACCTCAGAAGTTTCAACATCATTGATATAATTATCAATATTTGACTGACCAAATGCATTTGGCAAACATGCACTTGCTGGCTCAAGTCGCATTAATTTCTCAATGTCATGCCTCCCAATAAGCATATAACTTTGCTTCTCAAGAACTGCCTGCAAAAGGGGGGAAAACAACCAATACAAAAGAATTCATGCTTGATAGGATACTATTAATACATATATATACCTAGTGTTATCATAGAAGCACATTTTTTAAAAGCTTTTGCAGTGACACAGATTGGAAAGAAAGAATATTCAATATATTGTAGGGGTAACTACACACAACTTATATTGCGCCTTGAACTATTATTTTCCTGTCAGTTTGGTCAGTAATATAATTTTCTTTAATAAATTTGGCAAAATTAACCATAAACATTACCCAAAGATAAAAGATAACAATTTCTAAACAAAATTACATGAGTTTTATATGGTTAATTCACTAAATTCATCTATCAAAGTGCATGATTGACTTAAGTAACAACAAAATAGTAGTTTCGGGGCAACGTGAAGGCTTTTTCAGTTTGAGTGGCAAAGTGCTAAGTATGTTTTACTTATAGGAGGTGAAATGTAAAAATTACTTGTATAAATACTATAGGCCTGAGATTTTATACATGTGACTTTTAATAGAAAGCTTCATTTATGAAAATTATGCAATATGCATATGTATCATGCCCTCAATATCGTGTTCTCATTGTTTATACAAAGTGCCCTCCCACCATGTTACAGGACAGCCATTGGCTCCTTCAGACCACAGCCTCTATTTTCATTTCAAAGATGTCTTCTTCATTAGGTCAGTGCATCTCCACCTCGGTACCAGGACATGTGAAATTGCATATAGCATAATCTCATCATGAAATTGATGTGTAAAGCTTTGATTACAATGTGCCTATTTCATGTTTTAGAACCATTAATAGTAAATTGTTTAAATCAATTGATCACAGTATTCACAATTATTATTTGAGAACTATATAGACATTATCATTAACGAGGAGATTCTTTTTCAAGAATGTCAGTTTTTGGGTGCTGCCAAGGGCATCCACGCGTCAAGGGTCAATTTTATGCTGCTAGAAAAGGACTATGGTGTATTTGGCTAGAAAAGGCAACTAACCAAAAAAAGAAAAAAAAGAAAAAAGGAAGAGTAGAACTCCATGCATGAATTTGATATGACCGAAACCCAAACAACCCCACAAAATAGTAAAGAAAAAAAATATAAATAAAAGGTTGAAAGTAAACAATGTTTTGCCATGTTATTGAAAGAGAGAATAGAGAACATTCTTGCCTCCATATATGAAGTCCTACATCGTTCGTATGTTCGCTCGAGGAAAGTTTGCACATAATTCACAAGATCACCAGAAAATTTAGGCATTGCTTGAGCCCAACCAAGCACCTAGTATAAAAGATTACGATAAATTAGAAAGTTTAATGGACCATTCATCAATATATCAATGATAACTTAAGCAATACTTTTGCCCAGAATTCAACAAAAGGGGAAAAAGTTAATAATCCACTTTTGTTACTAAACAATTTCCAAAGCTAAATGACTGTAAAGAAAATTATATGAAGCAAAATATAAGACGTGCCTCTTTTGCTAAGAAATCTATTGCCAAAAGTCCCTGTAAGACAGGTCGACCCTTCTCAATTGATGGCGTATATGTGGCAGCAGTATGTGCTCTGGGCCGGAATGCAGCTGGACCTATAAAAATGCCACAAAGAATCAGAATGATACTGCAAACAAGTATAGGAAGAAAAGTTAATAACCATGTAACAAGAACAAGTAACACATTCAACAGTCTCTTAGCAATTATAATTTGCATAAATACTAACTAAAGTAAACCACTCAAAAAATTGATAAATTGTGTATCCTTAAAATTTTTTAGGTATTTCTGTTCCCTGGCGATTTAATGATAGACGACCAAGGTGAACTCAATGCTAATCTTGAGGCATCAATCTTTTTTGAGTCATCCTTCTTATCTTACGTAGAGACTAAACAGTCTCTTTGCATAATATGTCCCACCAGTTGGAGGTTTAGTTCCATAAATATATTGACAATAACATGACAGATCACCTATGTCCTGTGGGATCAGTGCTCTTCAAATGGAATTGACCCATGTTAATATTGTTAAACTCATTTGTAAAATGCTTACACAAGTCAAATCATTTATGACCGGAGTTGCATGCTATGCAATTACAAATAAAGTGCAAAATACAATTTAGAGATTCTGAATTTTTCACTGTTAAGAGTGGTCAAAAGTGTAGAGTTGTAGAACTTGCTTGATATAGCTTGCTGTACGCCTTTTCTGTAGTCTACAAACATTGTTGGTAAAAAGTGGTCCTTTACAAAGTTCTCCACAAATGCTAGTAATCCATCATTCCTGCAGTCACAAAAGTAGCAATTGCAAATCCATTTAATATAAAAACAAGCGATAAAAATAAATAAATAAATAAATAAAAGTGAAAAAAAAGAAGAAAAAAAGAAAAAAGGAGGATAGTAAAAAGGTGCAACTCAACTCAAGAATTCTGAGGTATAATAACTGTAAAAAGTTACCATCAACCCCTAAAGATCAATGTATTAGGAAGTCAACCATATTATTTAAAGCAAACTATAAATCCAGTCTAATACTCCACCAGGTCTACTGAACAACTGAAAGGAAATGTAGGCTTACACAAACCAATTAATAATCAATACACTTCAGTCCATTTTGTTACTCTCCATCATCTATTGTACTTGACCAAAACTTTTAAAATTTGATCTTCTCTCCAACATGGTAAACTTCTATTCCACTCCCTACTAATTTTCCTTCGAAACTCTAAATTTTGGTTCCACAGTAGACTCCCTTACAAAAACAGAACCTAAATAAACAGGTAACAGACATGTGGGGAAGTCCCTACCCTACAAGCCAAATCAACAACATAGTAGCCATATTATGTCACCTGTTGGAACTAGCTCAACCTACATTGGTTTACTTTTATTGATATCAAGCCAATTCATATGACATATCTCAAATATTACAGCTTTTCCTAATCCATGCCACAAAATACAACCCCCCCCCTGCCCCCCCTTCTCTCTCGACAAACAATACCCGTGTCAATAGAATTAGGCATCAAAAATCCCAATTTCAGGAGCCTATAAGCAAAAACTGCAGGACTACCACTTTTGTGATGCATGTGGTACCTTTAAACCCAGATACCTACAAACTACCTCTTGAAGTACTTAAAACTGCTGAGGAAAATTAATGTTTTCATCATTGATTTACTCCCAGAAGCTAGAACATCAATTTGGCATTCACATTTATCCATTACTGCACTTGTGATTAAAATATTTCTCTAACATAACATAATCCTTGTAAACATGACAGAACTCACGATTACAATTACAATAAATAACACAGGTTAAGGATCAATAGGCTTTTCTTTTGTTTGTATTTCAGTTTTCATCCATGCCATATTCCATATTCCAGTTATGCATGAAATGTAAAAGGAAAAACAAAGTAAAAATTGCATAGCACAGGTCAAGGATCAATAGGCTTTTCTTCTGTTTGTATTTCAGTTTTCATCCTTGCCATATTCCATATTCCAGTTATGCATGAAATGTAAAGATAAAAACAAAGTAAAAATTGCATGATAACTGATAAAGTTAAGGTTATACGGTTTGGCTTACCCTAACTGGGAATACTTTTTGGGGAGCATTGAAGCAACTTTATCTGTAAACTGCAAAGTATCTAAAATGAGAGGATGGCCCAAAAAAACAAGAATCCAAGAAGCACAAGGATGGACTAACAATAGTTTAAAACCTGAATAACTGGCCGGTATATAGATGCTGCTAAATATATGCCTTGCTCGGGCAAGATAGCTGCAGATCCATAGCCTTCTTGTAATACATTTGGACCCCGCCTACTCCAGCCCTGTCGAATGAGATCAACACCTGAACAAGGGATCAATAATAAGCAAACAATAGTGATAGAATGGAACTCAATTAAAATTACAATTCAAATGTTAAAGTATGGCTCATTTAGACTGTAAAGCTATTCAAGTTACCATCTTCGACAATCAAAGCATAGTGGTTGTAATTGTTTCATACAAAACAAAACTTTATAAAAATAGATCATTCAGTGCTATGAAGTCTATAGCACACATACAAAACAATTTGAGTTAAAATAGAAGTTTTTTTATTTTTTTATTTTTTTATATAATTTTCAAGGTTGCCGGTTGCCATTTGTAACCCTTTCAAGCGCTGAAAAAGAAATAAGTGTCTCTGTGTGTGTTTTGAATCTCAACTCTTTTAGAATCAGTAGAAATACTACTAACTAAAGTAAAGGGTACAATCCAATTTCACTTGCCAAGCATATTAGAAAAGCATAGCAATCAGCAAGCCCTTTATTACTTCTATGATAAACACACGAGTTGGAAAATATTCAAAAATGAAATATCTCATAATTCATTGTTCTGACATAGATTTTTATGCTTCTCAAAAATATAACAAGGCAAAAAAAAACTTGCTGCTGTTGGCTGAGAAATTAAGATATATACATATATTTTATTTTATTTTTTTAATTTTTAATTTTTTTAATTATTATCTCAAGGAATCCATGTGACATGTATCTGTTTCACACTTTAACCATCAAGCTGCAAACAAATTCACATAAACCCTGACACCAAAGATGGAGGGGTGGAAGATAACAAAAATGGGGAACCAACTTTTATTCTTGAATTTTATCACCAAAATTCCTATGTCAAACACCAACCAAAATTATGCTGAAATCCAACTAATGAAATTCAAGAATGAAAAAGAAAAATGAAAATGGAACTACATCTTGAATTCATGACAAACAAACAGAAATGATAAAATCCATTAAAATTATGCCAACTTTCTAATTGGAATAATGCAATCCTTAAGAAGAAAATAATGCATAGCCGTCAAGTTTCTAGTATACCCTGGTTGGGAATTGATATGCTAGCATCTGTGAAGCGAAAAGCAAAGGTGAGGCCCTCTTCTGCTCCATCCCTGCAAAGCATCAGCATAAAACATGAATGGTTCCAAAACAACTCTAACCAAAACAAAAGTGATGAACAAAACGTAAAATGAACCAAGTTGATGTAGAAAATAAAAACGAAATGAGGGCACTTTTTGGTATATCTGCAAATTGTACAATTGTCACAAATCTTCAAGTGAACAACTTCACTCGAAATATTTAAATGCAAGTATTGGCTTCAAATGAAGAATATCCAAAATGAAAATTGTCAGGTAAAGATCAGCAAATAAAAGATACAGATTACTTGAGACATTTATCAACAACAAGTGAGAACTAGTTACTGCATCAAACTAGGCATTTTACCTTGCTTCGTTAATTGTGAAGCATGCATATTATATTAAAAATCAGTCAAGTTAAACTTCTTCAAATAACATTAGAATAGAAGAGCAGTTGGAATCAGCCCCTCACTATCACAACTGCCACCAAATCTTTTTCATGCAATGCAAATTTGAAAGCACTCATGAAGATCACAGGAGCTCCAGTATTTACAACATATCAACCCCAATAAGTCCCAACCATTTTAATTTAACGCATAAATACACTTTATTATATGACATAAAAGGAAGGCCCCTTAGAGAGAACTTCCACAACCAATTTTTCAGCCGGGAGATATATCATGCATTAAGACTAACCCTGACCAAACACCCTCGATTCACAGGTTGAGAAACAATATTTCAACATGCCAAGGACATTTTCTCCTTCCCCACTCCCTTCCCTTAAATATCCCTTATAAGCTTCTCGATTCTAGCACCTACCCTCTTTGGAATTTAAAATGAAAACAAGCTTGAAAATGAATGCTTTTAAGAGCATAATATTAACATTGATCTTCCTCCCTTTGAGAAGTAAGCACTTTTTCAAGCCATCCAATTCGTACTAATTTTTTTTCAGTTATTAGATACCAAAAGCTCTCAAACCTAGGATTTAAACACAATCAAATATGTTACACGATCTTTGCATTTTACGAGCACTCATTCTAATTGTTAAGTTGTCCCCAAAAAAAAAAAAAAAAAAAAAAATTCTAAATCTTGGAAAAGAAATTTTCCCCATTTTGATTTTTAAACCTAATAACAGTTCCAAATTTCAAATTAAGAAACAAAATTTTGCATCTCCGCTTCCTTCCCTGTGAAAAAATTGTAGTATTATCAGGTAAATAAGATACCAATGCATCTCTCTCTCTCAACTTCAAAACCTTTAAACAAATCAACATCAGACACTCTTAATAATAACATCCTGGACACATCAACAGCTAAAATGAATAGAAAAGGTGATAATGGAACACCTTGCACTAAATCCCAAGAAGCATAATCCACCCATTTGTCTTCTGATCAACTAAAATAGCAATCAAATTGAACTCAAACAACCCCTTCCTTTCTGGTGAATTAAAACAACCCCTTCCTGTTTCCTCTACCTTTCATCAAAGCCCTTATCAAAAGGACATAATAAAAACAAACCCCAATCCACATAATCATATGCCTTTTGGAAATATACTTTAAAAACTGACCCTTCCTTCTTCCTCCTTACTTCCAAACCCCTACCATGTTAAAATTGTTCCCCATTCCACTATTTTCACATCAACATTTATATTTCATATTCACCTCCAAAAAAATAGTTCTTTCAGAATCGTTCTGCTACATTGCCTTAATAAACAAAAACATAAAAGGAATGGCTATATATCCCCAAACAGTAACCGAAGAAAGAATATGAATTGGGAAAAATGAAAAATTAAAACATTTAGAGAAATTTAATGCGGGACAGTAGAAAGTGAAATAAACTACTTGCCTCTTCTCTTTGGAAGGGACCTTGCTTGCAAGTCTAGCTGTTTGAACAGCGGCATCTGCAGATGCAGCTTCAGGAGTTGCTCGCAGGATCTCGCAAATGAGTTGTTGGCATTCACTCTTTAGCATATATGTTCAAATAGCAGATATAAGAAGCAGATATAAGAAGCGGTCTAAGGACCAAGACATATGTTCAAAGAAAGCAATTTATTGATTGAATCAAAGTTAGTTTTCTAAAATGATTATTGTTAGTTTGTAAAACGATTACCGATGCTAACCTGTAATACTGTCAAGGAAAATCCAACACTGTAGCCTCCAGTAACTTGAGATGCTTCAGAATCAGGGTTCCAGTTTACATCTGTTGGCATTGACTTTGGTGTGTTCATATCAGCTTGTTGAGCAGATTTTGATTCCAGAAGCTCCCCAACAACAACATGATTCTCTGAACATAGATGCTGAGGAAATTATTCCAATATATAAGAATAAATAAAACAATATAATAAAGCACCCTTATATCTCACCAAATATTCGAACAACAGTGTCCAAAACTGAATCAAGAAGTTTTTTTGCTGCAGCCTGTGCTTTTCCTGTGGGAGCCATCACAGATGAGACAGGGCTAACTGCCTGTAGAGTCCCAGCCAAAGATATTCCATTCTGGCGTTTTTGCTTTGGCAATTGGTAACTCTCTAATTGTCCCTTCATGAAATGCAGACCAACAGTAGCAGTTCGGGCAGGCTGACAAATGCCATATCGTAAAGAATTAACATGTTCTGCATGGGATTTAATCTTGGATGTGATAATCTCATGAATTGTAGGTCGTAGTCTTTGGCTGTATTAAAAGAAGATAAAAATCAGATTGAAAAATCACTAAACTCTTATGTGTTAAGAGCAAACTAAATTAGATACACATTTCATAAGGGATGCAGTTCAATCAAGATTAGGTGCATTAGGTCATTTGGTTCACCAAGAAATCAATCGTCAACAAAATTTATTCAACTCAGTCTTTACAGTATAATGGCATCAATGAAATGAAAGTCCTAGAAAATAAAAAAAGACAACTGTTCTCTTTCCTTTTCTTTCCCCTTTTCAATGTGCAAGTGCATTTGTGGTTGAGAGGTAGCTCTAATAGAAGGGCAACTAGCAATTCACTAACAATTACTATCCTATAAACTTCCAAAGCATAACAAACTTTGCAGATAAAAAAAAAAAAGAACTGAAGAATAAGAACTATCATGATTACTGGAGTACTGGTAATTAAACATACAATTTCAAGGGAGATAAACACACCAAGACACAAATATATGGTTATGTCAATATGTCTAAATCTTTGGGCATTATTGCTCGGCCACTTAAGAGAAATTTGGTTTTAGCATGCTCCTATACCAGATCAAAGAAGCAAGCTGATCAACAAATCTCATCCCATAGAAGGCTAGAGCAATGCTTGTTTTCTATGCTATCCTAATATTTAAAAAAAAAAAAAGAAGAAGAAGAAGAGAAAAAAGAAAAAAAGAAAAAAAGAAAAAAAGAAAAAGAGGATAATGTGAAAGAACATGCCTAGATGAAGCATTTAGGTAAAGAAACAGAATATAGGGAAAAATTCCATGTTCCAATCAAGTATAAAAAGATACTACTTAAAAATAATGTAGACAAGAAAGATCATTCAAGATCCATGCTTAAGGCAGAAATCATGAATTATGAGTCAAGGATACAAACCATATAATAGCACCAGCAGCAGCAACTTTGCCTAGCATGCAGAGGCATTCAACCATGGTCTGCAAATATTTTACATAAAGCGGAGCATCGCTTTTTTTAATTGCCTCCTACATTCAAATACAAACCCAGATTGTCAACCAAGAAGTTGCAAATTCAATAGTAAACTAAGACGAGGAGTGACTAATCAAAGTTTCCATACAAGAAATTCATCAGGAGTCGAATTTGAAAGCCATGGTGGCATTTGACGAGGAATGATTTTGATAACTTCATCATGTGGTTCCAAAACACCATCATCATCATGGCCATCAAAAGATGAACTGAAAAGCATTACCAAATTTAAGTTAATTAAGAAGAACAATGCAAGTTATCATATTTGGTGCTAATCTTCCTTGTATCAGTGCATGTTGATAATTTATTTTGGACTATAATTATTTATAGGAGTTTTGACCATTTGTATCAAAATCCAGTACTAACATTAACTGACAGTATTTTATTTTTTTTATTTTTTATTTTTTATTTTTTTTTAAATAACAAAATCATTGAACTATGGTTATAATGTTAAAATGTCATGATATGTGAAATGAAAAAAACATATACACTGCAGATAGTGTTCTTATCTCATGTTTTTATGTCATGTTTATTCCTTTTAGTGATCAGAGATATAAAGCACGCCATGGTTTTCATCTTAAAATTGTTATGACACAAGGATAATTTTCCATAATCCGAGGTTAAAAAAAATTAATCAAACACTTGAATTGAAAAAAAAAAAAAATTCTCATTTAAAAGACCAACAACAGTCAATCAATACCAAACAGGTTATAACTGAGGGAAAAAAAAAATTATTTATGATTATTTTCATTTACCTATTGTTAAATTTGTATATAGATTTGAAAAAATTATGTCCAAAAAATATTATCTCAACATGTCAAGGCTTAGTAAGCCATCTGTCATAGATGCTAAAACACTTCAATTAAACTTCTAAGCTTAAGGAATGCAACCACCAATACTGTGGATGCTGAAAAGGTTTAAGTAGTTAAAGAATACTTCCTGAACTTACCCGCCATCAACTGAACTCGGCCTATATGATCCATCTCCATGAGCACCAAACTGATTATCACCTTTCAATAACCTAGTTCTTCTCGACAGAGGTTGTGAACTATTCATCGAAAGTGCTACAGCTGTGGTGGTTGGTACTTCTTCATCCTTTTCAAGGACATTCCAGGCAGCTGAGCTGCAGAAAAAGAATCAGCTTAGGGCAATTTCATTATGAATTTCTAGTGAATTAAAACTCTAAAAGTCGCACGGCCATATAACTAAATTGCCATATGTTTTCTAGAAATTAAGCAGCCAAACAGTAATTCACTCAATAATATATTTCTTAAAGTAACAAGAATAACGAGGGATGAAATATAATTAAATTGAGAATCAATTGGATCAATTTCATAAAACAGTTCAGTATATTGTATATATGCTGATATTCCAAGCATAACCTAACCTCCTAACTACCTACATTAAGGAAAAAGAATATAAAATACTCAAAACATACAGAGTTCTTTTTTCTAAGAAGTAAATAATGCAATGCCAAGGAGTTCAACCCCAGTACAAAATATCACAATAACCACCAAAAAGACGAAAAGTCATACCTATATTCACCCTTGTTGTATAGGTGGGCATGCAAATCCTCCAAAACTTTATAAAATAGAACTCCTCGTAACTTTGTCAGCTCGGATCTAACATCTTGAAGGGCACCAACCTAGACAAAAAGGTGAGAATTACCAAAATACGTTACCTAAAAGGTATCCTTCAAATATATCCTCTAGAGCTAAAAATGCACCAATATCAAGGAAAATATCAACAAGAAAAACGAATTTTTAATTTGACATCGAAAAAATTTCCTATTCAACCCCTGCATTCATGCTATTGAGCAAGCAACATGCGATTACAGTAAAAAAGTGTCACCAGTTCACAAAAAGTAATACTTCACAATTTTAACACCTATGAGTATAGGATTTAAAAAAAAAAAAAAAAAAAAAAAAAAAATTGTATTGAACCTCAACACCATCAATACCATATGGCTGGCTTTGTTGAAACTTGTAGATAGATCCCATTTAGGATCTAGATTTAGATACATATTCAGTAGAACAGAAGTTCCAAACCAGAGAAAGAAACTTTGAAACAATACAAAAACCTGTTTCTTAATATCATATTAGTACAGTATTAATTGTTACTACAACCAAAAAAGTTCTGCATGTACCGTCTGAAGCCCTTCTCGCTCAAGCATCAATGCCGATTGAACGTGCAATTGAACTGCAGCATAGAACTGCTTCTCAGCAATAAGCTTCTCAATACGAGCCGGAACCTGAATGATAGTTTAAAGAGATAAGATTACAGATCTTCTGAATAATCAAAGACATAACTAGCAACGACTTCAGTCCAAATAACTATACAGGTAATTGCAATGTAAACATTTCTAATAACTTTCACTCAAGTACAATAAATATTAAATTGGAACAGTAGGCAATGTAATTTCAAAGCTCTGGGTTTATGCATAGACAAACAAACCTTAGCTATCCCCTCAATTTGATCTAACAGAGCGATTATATGACGCAATGTAACCGATCGATACCATAACTGATGAAGTTGTTTATTTCGAGCACTAAGACGCTTCTTTGCCTCAGCCAAATCAACTTTCAACCCAGTAACACTTTCTGCAGATTCGCTAAACAAACGCAAGATCTGGAAAAATCAAAAAATAAATTTAAAAAAATAAAAATGTAGCATCAAATTCTTAGATTATTTATTTCCCAAAAAAGTAAATAAATAAATAAATAAAAAGAAACAATAAACCAAAAGAGTATTATGCTAATCATAGTAGATTTTGATTGGTACATTTGGAATACAACTATTCCATTTTCTTTTCCAGCAAATGTAGCACATATCTATATATATATATATATATAACCACATAAACATTTCTAATGCTAGTGGTAACTACAACAATATAAATTTTTAAAAAAGAAAAAAAATCATTTTTTTTTTTTTTTTTTTTAGAAAACCTGGGAATAGTTTTGAATTGCTTTGTTGAATCCACTGTGATAAACATGGACAACTTCATCAACGACTTCCTCAACGACGTCGCTTTGCTCCTTCAAGAACTGCACTTCACCTTCACGATCTTTGGATGTGAGAATATGAACAACGTGAGGTAACGAATCGAAACGAGTAGTGGTCCAGCTCTCGTCGATTTTCGCAATCTCTTCCTTCAGATACTGCATCTTTTTCTCTCTGTCTTTTTTCAAAATTTTTAACAATTCAACTCATCATGGCCCTGAATTCGATTCGGTCGGCACGAACCGAATCAACAGCAAAAAAAAAAAAAAAATTGAAATCTTTGAAGTAAAAAACTATAAAAATGCAAAATCGATGACTGTGAGATGCAGAGATTTGGGCAATGGACAAAAAAAAGAGATTGCGAGAGAGAGGAGAGAGATTGGATGAGGAGGAAACTGTTCGAGCACAGAGAGAAGAAAGAACAATAGAGCCTTGAACTAGCTTGAAACGCACCGTTTTTGTTGTTAAATAAAAACTTTGAAATTGAAACAGTCGAACAGTACAGAGACGTGTTTAATTATCGTGGATTTTTCTTTACCTTTTGAGATAAGTTATGTGACAGATATATGAATTATTCAAGTGAATTATAAAAATGTTTAATATTTCATTAGCAACAAAAATTTATGTTTCTATATTTTACAAGGGTTTTATTGATAAATGATGAGCGTTAATTGGTTAAATTGATTTAAAACTGTTTCAATTATTAGTAAATGGTTTCCATTTTAAGAAATTTGATTTTTTTTTTTTTTTGGGCAAAGGATTTGAGAATTGTAACTTTATATATATATATATATATATATTTAAATATATATCTAAATCCAATTCACTATTTCCTACAACAATATTTCAAATTTGAATTTTCATACTTTCAATATCCACAAAAAAAAAAAAAAAAAAAAAAAAAAAAAAAAAACAGAAAACCTTTGAAAAGCACACGGTGTTTAAAAATTGAGTATTTAATTATGATTGAAGTTTCACAGTGTGTGGAATTTTTTGTTAGATTAATTAATGATTGGTCTAGTAATAATTATGTTTTGTTGAAAAGCTCATAAGATGCCTTTGTTGATTTATTTTGAAACAGTAAAACGTTTAATTTATTTTGGAACATTCTAGATACGGTTTTAAAGTAAAGTTAGAAAAATATTTAAAATCAGCGTCAAACTTTTGACAAAAACCAATTTGTGATTTAGTTTTTTAAAAATTAATTTGTTGAGATTTAGTTTTCCCCCTCTAATATTCAGTTAAATAACAATGTTAGAACTTTAATATAATTAAATTAAATTTTATATTATATATGAAAGGTAAATTTATATTTTTAAAAAAAATTTTGTAATTAATTTTAAATGAGAACAACTTTCCTATGTACCGTTTATAAATGTCAAAATCTAATTTTTAGATCCACACTTTATCATCTCTAATTAGCTATCCAAACAAATCCAAACAAAGATCACATTTCTAAAAGAATTATAATCCTACTAATTTTTACTATTTACCAAACATGCCTATATGCTTTTTAATTTTGAAAATTTGTAACTTAGTCACCTAGCTCAATAAAACTCATCACAACTAAAATCAGAAAATCTTTGAGCTAAAAAAACACTAAAATCAGAAATCTTTTGAACGTGTTACGTGTTGGCCTGCAATACGTCTAAAAAAGGCCAAGCCAATTTTATATATTGTTTCCTGGTAAATAAGACAATTTTATATTTATTACTTCTATTATAATCGGACCAATATCATAAAAAGATAAATCAGGCTCTATTCCCCTTCTTTTATTTTGCATTTAATCTATACAAGGGCATTCTTAAATTTAAAAAAATGAACAAATTTTTATAACAAGGGTAATACAGTTAGTGAAATATTTCGATGAGCATTTATTTATTACAATTAAAATTTTTGTATAAACTATAATAAATTTTATGTTAGCCCAAGAAAAATAAAACAAAATAAAATAAAAGAATATATATTTTTTGTGTCCTGTGACTGTATGGAGAGAACAGCTTTGGCGTCAAGACCATTATCAGTAAACTAGAGTAAAGAAGCAAAAACAGATCGGTCCAGACCAACTAAATGTGAATAAATCAAAAGAAACAGTATTATAAGAACATATACTCTGTGAGCTAGATGATTGTATGTTTCAGCAATCATTTTCAGGATTCTTTTTTTGATTGTCTGCCGATGAAAATCCTGTTTACAACATCAACTGGCAAAGCATAAGCTGGATCTATGGCTTTCAATCCCGTATACTCCAGAAGTGAAAGTCCTATATCAACAAGAACAGCTTTAGATCATGTTAAGCGGGCACCAAATGACGACAATGATGCCAAATTCCGATATGCAGGTATCGACAAAGATCAAAACAATGACTTCATTCTGTGCATTCACATCAATCCTAGCTATTCTGGACTTAGAATCCACTAAAGAGAAAAAGAAAAGGAGGATATTCTACTGCTAAATAATGAAAAGTGAAGTTTTGTACTTTGGCATGTTTTATTTTTGAAAACTATTGAGAGACTATGAATAGAATAAGAATAAATAATGTTTATTAGATAAAAACCATAAGGCAAATTGAATATATTGTATTGATAAACTGACTGATTCTAGTAGCCCGGATGAACAAAGAGGGGTTATGACTAACATAAAATTTGAGCTCAGAAACTTGAATGCAATGTTACTCATAATTATAAGAGTTTAGCACATGCAAGCTCTTAGTTCAAGAAAGTAGGGGGAAAAGGGCAGAATTACAGTAATTTCATACCAGCAACACCGAAGTATGTGTGATAGACGTCAACAGCATCATCTGGTCTGTCTGAAATTCCTCCATTATCCAAGTCCTGAAATTTTCCAATGTCCAAGAGTTCTCAATAGGATAATTTGAAAGATCAAGTAGCGCATTTGGCTTTAAAACGTTATCATATTCAAGACACTGAATTTAACCTGGCAGTCTAAGATGTACTTAACAAGCTTTTCCTTATTGATCCAATGTACTCTATCGATCATGATCAAACTAGAAAGAACCCACCAAGAATAGCATACCTGACAAGATACAATAAAACCAATAAGACTCTAGAACAACAATATGGTTCAATCTCCCCCACCCCAAAAAAAAAAAAAAAAAAAAAAAAAATGAAAAGCAGCTCACATCAGGAAGTTTCTCTGGGCGGCCATTAAGACCTCCAGATTTAACTTGACGCTCGCATAACCACCACCCTAAAAGATCCTTGTCAATATGATGCAAGGCTCCCGTAATAGCAAGAGCACCCACACAACAGAAAACTGCAGTCACAGTATAACAAGTGGAAGAATAGGAAAGTTTTAAGTCAGATTGATGTGCAAAACAAACCTACACCATTCAATGAAACGAAAACCTAGTTTACTATGGAAAACTCCAAAAGCAAAACATCATAGAAACTACATGGTACATGTATATCATACTTTGTCCTGCATGAGACTCTCCACCAGGCATGCATCCAAATCCACCATCCAGATTTTTGCAACTTACAATATAACTTACAGCATTCTCCACATTGATTTTATCCAAGCGATGTAGCAATGAGAGACAACATATAGCAATATAAGAGAATCTAAAAAGAAAAAACAAGATTTGGTTTGGTAAAACATATTCTAGATTAATGAGACAGTTAAACAAAGCATGAGATGCAAAAATGAAAGCAAATTGAGAGAATGATACCGTGTATCAATTTCACCCCACATGTCCCCTGAAAATGATCCATCTTCATTTTGCAGTCCAGCAACATCTGGCCTAAATGTTAAGTTACACAAGAAAAGGTACAGTTGCTGCTCCTCTGTAAGGTTTCTTTAAATTGTCAACTCTCTAATTGTCGTATAAAGAGCCAAAATGTGTCAAATTTCCATTTATATAACCACATTTGAGCTGCAAAAGTAGTGGTTTCCTGGAATGCATAACAATTATTTGAACATATACTACTAAAAGCTTCATAACTAATCTAGTACTTTTGGAGACTAAAAACAATTTAGATATCAGCAAAATTTTGGTACCAAAATTCAAACAAACAGCAATGCCCAAGGATACAAGTTGACACCTTTTCAATGTCTAAAACATCAAGCTTGTCAAAAAGGGCCAAAACCTGCACGGCACTGAGGGTATACAGTACATGCGGGTCATGCCCAATATTACCACCAAAACCACCTGCATGGTAAATACATAAGATAAATAAAAGTTATGATAATCATTTTCGAGCTTTACAATCTTGATCATTGTTCAAACTCACACACAGAAAAGCTATATAAAACATAATACAAACATTAAATTTAACAAATTTTAAGATCAAAAAGTTAAAAAAAAAAGGAAAGAGAAAGGTAAGAATATATACGAACCTGAGTCATGTTGGCATTTGATGATCCAAGAAACAATCTGATCCACATCCACTGCATGAAGCTTCCCAAGTAGGTCAAGAGTAGTCAATCCCCAGTAAGCTCCATTCATTCTCAGATGCTCCATCACCACAGATTCAAATGAATCTTTCTTCTGCCATAACATAATAGCTAAGCCCTTTTTTCTTTTTTTCAATTATAGAAAATAAATATAAATTCGTCTATATTGTGTTGGAATGTTTAAAGTAAAAACCAAACCTTTTCCACCGATAAAATGTATTCAACATGCTTCTCAGCTGCTAGCTCCCCCATCTGTCAATTACACTGCATCTCAATTCTAAATACCTTTAAACTAAAAATTAAATCTAAAAAACTAGAAAAACAAAATAGGAAAAAAATTAATGAACTAGAAAATAATCGAAATGGGTTCCACTAAATAAAACACGGTTAAACCAAGCTTGATTTCTATGTTTCTTGGACCTCCTTGGGTGGTTGGGACTATAATACTACGCGGTTTGGGCTTTCTATGGACAGTGAGATTGTGATTTCAAAGAACACAGTTTCTGATTCATCAAGTAAAATGGTTTTTTCAAGAGAGAAATCCTTAGCCCAAAAATTCGTTTATTATTACCCGTTACTCGTTTAAGCTAAGAAACCTAACGCGGAAAATATACAATAAATGGGCGAAACTTAGTTGAATATTAGGAGAGAAAGAAAAAGTGAAACGCACATCCCCAAATATCTCCATGTGATCCGTAATTCACAACACAAGATAGTCGAAAAGTAAATGCTTTCGTTTCTTACTATTTTCCCAGTAACCAAACGGAAAGTGTATTTTTTTTTTTTTTTTAATTGTTGATTTTGTTTTTTGGGTCAATACCAAACAGAAAGCTGGAGAAATAGAAGTTGATTGCTTTGCATTATAAAGATCCGAAATTGAAAGAACTTCTAAAGTGACAGTGGAAAGGTAAATGCTTTGTTTTCATACTATTTTCTCAGTAAACAAACAGAAAGTTGAAGAAATGAACTTTACCTATTCTCAGTGACTGCGAACTCCTCTGCCTGAGGAGAAATCAGGGCGATAAAATAAACGAATGTCAGAGGAGCTTTTTAGCTTCCAGAGAAAGAAATATAATTAAAATTATTTTTTTCAGAAATATTCTCACATTGAAATTCTTTTATTTGTTTTGAATATTCTACATCCAAAATTGTCACTTCCTTTTTTCAAATACAATTAAAATTAATGAAAATAATATTATATATTTTTCTGTATTTTAATTTTTCTATGATAAAAATAAAAATTACATACGAAATTTTTTTTTTAAAAATTATTATATATAAAAGTAATAATGCAGTAGAAATAAAATAAGACACCAAAACGTTTCTGTGGTTTCTAAAAATATAAAAATATATTTAAAGAAAAAATTAAGTAGGTTCAGTCTAAGAGCTTATGATTAAGTGAAGTTCAATGCCCATTATCCCTTTATATTCAGAGTATAACTCTAAGGTTAGTGATAACTTTTTTTTTTTTGGTGGTTACTTTGTAATTGGCCTTTTTGGCTGGGCTTTTTTATTTATTTTTTTTCCCTTTTTAATTTTTTAAATAATTTAGATGACTTTGAGCATAAAGAAAAACCCAAAAAAAAAAAAAAAAAAAAGATACAAACAATTAATATATCTTTACAGTTTTTTTTTTTTAATTTAAATTTTTTGGTGAATAAAATACATCTTTATTAGTTGAGTATTCTGTAGTACATGATTATTTCCTGTAGAGCCAACTACCATACAATTTTCTTTTTTCTTTGGGTAAACGGGCCACCTACTATACAAGTTACAACAGAAATGTATATACAGAATTATATAAAACAGCTGACTTATTTACATATCAATATACATTCTAATCTCTCAATCATTTGGTATTTTCTTTTTTCTCTTCTTGTACTCTCTAAGCACATTCTCTCTCTGTGAAGGAGTTGCAGAAATTAACCACTTGCTGAATTCAATCTCTCCCATTCCCATGAACTTAGCAAGGAGGCTAAACTGAGCTCTTTTCCGGCCATCGGATGAAGAAGAAGCAGCAGCATTGTTCTCTTGTTTGGTTATACCATCTGGTTTCTTTCTCCGAGCAGCATGAATGATGGACTGCCTCGGACTATCATGCTGAGGTATGCCCTCCTCTTCCAGCTTCCCTTGGATCCCAGGTCCTAGGTTCACTATGTCTTCATAGCGATGAGCATAAACAATACCTGAAAAAAGGAATCTTTAGACCATTCTCAAAGTCATAAAAACAAGCAAAAACACAGAAAGTTCTAAATGCAAAAATGACAAAAAAGAAAAAAGAAGTTACCTAGATCTTCAAGCACAGGGGTACTTGTTGAAGCTTTTTTGGAATCACTGGTTATTCTAATCTCAGACCCTGATGAAGATGCAGGGCCAAATTCTTTTGAAGGAATTAAACTGTTTCCAAGTTTGGTTAATTCTTGTTTTTCACTATGATGAAGCCCATGTTCTTGTTGTTGCTTTTCATGTAAATCAATGATTTCGCTGGTAAAGAGTTTATCAGAAAGATCACGAAATAAGTTACAAATTCCAAAAAGTTCACCTTGAAATTCCTTGCAATCCTGAAAAGAAGCCAACAGAGTTAAGTGTAAGAAATTTAATATTTGAATACCAACGGTGACATCCGGAAGCATACATAAAAAGCAAAAGAGATTGCTATTCATACCTGGACACCTTCAAAATATCGTTTTTCCATTTTCCCAGAAACAGCGATATTTGCAAGCTGCTGTTTGTACACTTGACGTGAATAAACAAGTTCCTCCAAGGAACCAGCTGCAAGAAGGCGGAAAACCACAACATGTCGCCTCTGCCCAAAACGAAATGACCTGTCCTGTGCTTGTAAGTCTTGAGCAGGATTCCAGTTTGGATCAAATATCACCACACGATTTGCACTAACAAGATTCAGCCCAAGCCCTCCAGCTCGAGTTGATATAAGGAACACCTATAAAAAAATAAAAATGAATGTCATCTACCAATAAAAGTGCAAACTTTTCATTTTTTATGTCAAAGTTAACCTGTTTGCTTGGACTTGAGTTAAAGTCATCAACAAGAGACTGGCGCAGGTTGGTTGGTGTAGAACCATCAAGTCTTGAAAAACAATAGCCCTTACGTATAAGAAATTTTTCCAGTATGTCCAGCATCCTGAAAGAGTAATCCTAGTTCAGGAAAATATAGAAACAAGCACACCATAAAATGCCACATATGGGAAGAGACACTTTTTTTTTTTTTTTTTTTTTTTAAATTACAAGGGGAGAAAGGTAAGAAGTTACTACAAACAAACATCACGGGAAGACAACCTTCCCATACAGTCGAAAGAAACAAGATTATCACATGGGAAGACACATTGATGCTCAAAATAATCAGCCACCAATGTGACCATATGTTCAATTTATGTCAGACATGGAAATTCAAGACTAACAATTCAATGCAACTTTAAATTGTTTTTGTATCTAATGATTACATTCACTTTTACATCAACTGAATCAATAATTCAAACAGCTAATGCTTTCCCCACTCCCCTTAAGTCCCCTCCTAAGGTGTCGGCTGCCAACTATGATATTCATGCTGGAGCATTTTCTAAATTAATGAAACCATATTTTCCATCTATCTCTTAGTAGCTAGGATCCTCACTTTACTAAGATTAAATGTTCATGGAACAAACAAGGGTACTGAATCTTTCATTCTCTAACCAATAAAAAATGGAGGCAACTGTTCAGAATTAATCTAACAATGAATGAAGTAACTCAGGCTGCCTTCTATCCTTCTCTCTTCTAACAAAGATCGGCAAAGTATATTATAATCAATTTTTCTATATATTTTCTTGAAATGTTCCTGATGGGATAACAAGGCAATTGAAGTAATCTTGAGTCAATACATCTATGCCTATGATTCATTAATCAAAGCAATTAATGAGCTCCATATATAAAGGCCCATTCAAAATTCAAACAATTCATAGTTAATATAACTGTCACATCAAAAAAGAATTTTTATTTTTTTTTATTTTAAGAAGGTGAAAATTGAATAGCTTAAAATACTCACAATCTGTAACCCAGACAATGCAACAATTTTTGGAAACCAATATTCAGAGGGGAAAAAGAAAAAGTAACTACAAATGCATGAGCATTAAAGGGGTCACATATCACCTGACAGAGTAACTGAACAAAAGAACTTTGTCACCTTGTAAAATCCAAGAGCACAATAACTTTTCTAAAGCTCGCATTTTGCCACAATGTTTGACATCACTGAGACCCATAAAACTCTCGTTCTGCATATTCCCCCCCACCATATCAATATCTGATCCAAACACAGAAGAAGCAAACTCTGCATCTTTCTTTTGCTTCTCTGGATCATCCTTAGGATTAGGCTTGATAAGCTCCAGATGATTGCTTACCTGCAATGCATCCAAAATGTAAAATGCTTACATACCATTAAAAAATTACAGGAAGTGATCAGATCAGATAGAGTAGATTATCCAAATTCATCAGAAAAAGAAATTATATAGTTCAAAGTAAATTATGTCTATATGTCATGCAACAATTCACTGCCTCACTCAAGCATTGTTTCAAATGTATCAAGCTTATATTCAGTAGCTGGAGATAGTTGCCATGCTCAAGAAATTCATGAACGTCAAAACTCCTTGATGCATGAGCCAATAAATAGCTGCATGCTCAGCTAGGCACTCAAGAGGAGCATGCTACATGCTTTAGGTTTATTTTGTCAGGAAGTTACTCCGCTTACAAGACAAAACATATGAGGTTTTTTATCATAGCAAACAACAAAAAGAAAATGTAAAATGCAAGAAATTTCAAATAATATTTTTTAGCTTTGATTAATACTAAACTTATTTATCCATAACACAAACCTGAAGACAAAAGCTTTAATGTCTTTTGAACAACTGAAAATCAATCACAATTTCACTAAATGTTATGATTCCTCTAAAATCTACTCCAGTACCAAAGGGTTGACAGAAAGTGCAAAATCAATCATAATTTCACTAAATGATCATGAGTTTAATAATAATTCCTCTAAAATCTATATGGTGATGTTTTCCAGTTCTGAAGAATCAAGAGAAAGTGCAAAAGCATGTTGGAATTTCATCTGTGTTTTCATATTCTGACTTATATATATATATATAATTTATGTCACCAAATGGTATGTTGTTCTATAAAATTCAAAAATCCAATGATCCTCACCTAAGGTTGAGAAAAAAAAAAAAAAAAAGGGTTTCTTCTACTTCTTCCCTTTAACTATACAGGTAGGCTCTCAAGTTCAATAACAATTTTCAATTGAGTTGCTATACTTGTAAATTAGATTCAATCAAGCATAAACAATTAAATAGTTAATAAAATTGACAGAAAAACAATATCCAACAGTAATAAGTGTTTTGAAGATAAATATAATCATTGATTTAAGTTCATACCTGTTGGAGCTTGACAAGGCAAGGAAGGACAAGGCAATAGGGGCATGAATCACAACCATCAGGGTTATCCCTGTGAAGATAGGGCCAAATACTACCATTTGGTACAATCCTTTTGCAACATTCAGCTTGAGTAAGGGGGCTTCCACAGCTACATGGAAGGTCCTTATTTATTAGGCACTGGATGTCTGGTAGCTGTAACATTCTCCTGTACACACGCCTTTGCAATTCACTCATAGTACAAAATACCACATTATCTTCCTTTCCCATCATAAGATGCCCAATTGTCTCCTCCTTTGTCCTTCTCAACAAATACTTATGAAGAACAACAACTAGGTGCTGTTTTCTCTTATCAGCAACCTTGACAAATCTTTCTGGAGCACTTGACCTCTGACCATGTTTGAGTGGTTCATCATAAAACTCCCGAAAGTGTTCACGAGTTCCCAAAGATCCAGGTGCAACCCAGTCAAAGAGATTAAACAATTCCATAATTTTGTTCTGCATTATGGTTCCTGTAAGACCATAGCGTTTTAAAGTTTTAATTTCCAGGCATGCCCTATAGAGTTTTGATTTTTCATTCTTAAGGCGATGTGCTTCATCAACAATCACAGTTTCCCATTTGACCTCTGACAAAATGCTTCCATGGATTCTATATGTATCAAAGCTGGTAATAAGTATCTCAACTCCATGTGCTTCCAGTTTATCAAATATCAGGTCCCTGTTTGCACCATGGTATACAGAAACGCTAAAATTAGACCACTTAGAGAATTCACTCTCCCAATTGTGGATGACTGAAGTGGGGCAAACTATTAATACCGGGTCTTTCTTCCCAGGTTGATTTTTCTTCAGTATATGAGAATCAACGGTATCTCCATCTTTCCCAAACACAGCAGCCAAGAATGCAATTGTTTGAATGGTTTTACCCAATCCCCTGTTCCAACATTAAACAAGATGGAATGAACTTAATACCCACCAGAGGCTTCTGTTTTTCCTTCTTTTTGTTTTTTTTTTTTTTTTTTTTCTCTTATTGACAAAGGCATGACATGAGAATACATAATCAAACTGAAAAACGAAACTATATAGAAGTTCAAGACAATAAATACATACATGTCATCTCCAAGAATACCTCCATGGTTGTTCTTGTACAAACCATATAGAAACTTAACACCCACTCTTTGATGTTCAAGCAATCTACAGTTTATGGATGCAGGAACCTGAAAAATAAATAAATAAATAAACATAACAACCTTAAACAAGAGAGACAGAAAAGAGTGGATTAACACATAAATAAACATACCATGTATGTTAAAATAAGCAAAGAATACGAAAGCATAAAAACAGAACAAGCGGTATTAAAATATCAATAGGAATGACATATTCAAATGCACATAACTACTACCTGATTGTCACACTATACAATCATTCCCTTCCATCTAATATTCTCATGCCTTCTGAAAAGTAGTCAGGATAGAGAAAGAAACTGAACAATCCATGATTGTCAAATTTCAAAGTTACAACTACCATTTCTTTTCCAAGGTTTTGAAACATAAATACCAACTGATGATTCTCCAAATAATAAAGTGTATAAACAATCTCCTATTATCCTATCATCCAGTAAAGCTATCCACCATAAAGTCTACATTTGATCAAATGACACACACCATTCGTTCGGGCTGAATCACGTTATATTCCATTACTGTCAAAACCATTAGATATATATACTTTTGCATTTTTAGCATATCTGGTATATTTAAATGCTTAAAATGACATACATACTCAATACCTAAGATATAAGCCGAGCATTGAAACGATCCTTGAAAGCCAAATTACTTTTTCAACTTCCAATTTTGCAACCCAACAAAGTTTACTCTCACATACTTAATTTACAAAATATGAATAATTTATTATTTTTCTCTCTTCCAAAACAATCACTCTTCTTGGACAATAAAGATCCACTTATGATACAAATTGCATAAAAGGAGGGAAAAAAAAAAAAAAAAAAAAAAAAAAAAGAGAAGAAGAAGCAATACAGAGCATTACTCAACGCAAACATCATCATCCTAAATCTCAGACCAAAAGGAATTAGAATATATATACAAATTCACCAAATCAATATGAACGACACATTATATAAGCAATTGGGCCATCAAAATTGAAAACAAAAAAGGAAAAAAAAAAAAAAAAGGGTAATTAAGAAATTACTTGTACAACTGGCATTTCTCCTTGCAAGGACAAGATCAACGGTTCAAAGGGTCCTGTATGATCAAACTGAAAATGGCTGCTTATTTTAGCCCTCACAAACCCTTTTGGTTCGGTCTCTTCCTCCTCTTCCTCTTCTTCATCGTCGCCGACAACGAGCTCGTTGGTTCGTTTCTGGAGGCTCTGCGGTTGAATTGGGGGAAGAAAGAAGGAGTCTTCGAGGCGCAGAAGCTGCTGAGACAGAGAGGATTTGGGAGGTTTGCGAGAGATTGAGGGGTCAAAGCTGGGGTAAATTGAGGTCTCTGTGTGGGTTTTGTTGGATTGGAAAGAAGAAGAAGAAGGGTTTGAGCATGGTTTAAGGGTTTCTTTCAAGGTTTGCAGTGACATTTGGGGAGTGAACACTTCTGCAACTGATTTTCAAAACAAACCTAAATTTGCTTTTGAAAACACTTTTTATTGTTTCAAGAAAACACAAGAAAACCGACTAACCGCCCCGCCTGAAAACATGCCGTGTTTGGGTCTTAAGCCGTTAGGCCTGTTAAAGCTGGGCTAGAGTTGGAAATTGAAATTCATACACTTAAGTAATATTAAAAAAAATAAAAAAACCTCTGATAACAAATTTGTAATAATTTTATTTTTTAACTTAGCGTTAATAAATTTTCATTTATTTTTAGTCTCTGTCTATTTTCATTCATTTTTTTTAAATCAATTTCATTTACTTGGCAATTTGCTACAAAACAAACAGACTCCAAATTAATTTACAAGTAAGAAAACGGATAAACCCAACAAAAAAGAATGCATCTTGATAGATATCAAAAGAAAATAATTGTATATGTAGGGAAGCGTGTACTATATTTATTATGAATAGAATTTTGTGCATTATAGACTTATAGTAGTTAGGTTTTTTTGTCCTTTTTTTTTTTTTAATAAGAAAGTATTTTTGTCCTTTTTTTATTGGCAATAAAACTTGAAATAACTGTGCATTTTCAGTAAAACCCATCTTGATAGATATTAAAAGAAAATAATTTTATATAGGCAAGTCAGTATTTTAAGTTTCTTATGATTTTATATTAATTATGAAATAAAATTGTGCATTATATAGTAATTACGTTTTTTGTCCTTTCATTCCCAATATTTGAACCAAATTGAATATTTATATTTTAAGCATTTTAACAACGTTTTTTTTTTTAAAAAAAATTTAAGATAAAATGTTAAAAACGCAAAAGTTTGAAACCCAAAAAAAATGTTTATGTAATTTTTTGGATTCCCAGTTTAAAGTTTCAATAATCATGTAAAATGAATCAATAATACATGATTATTGTATTTGAATTATCCCAACTCATATTAATTTATTATAATTTTGATCCTTATATTTAAAGCACATATAAGCTGAAAAAGTTGGATAAATGGTCAATAAGTTGAGCAAATATAGAGAAAGATAGAAAATATATAATATAAAATAAATGATAATATTATTTTTGTCATGAAGCTTAAAAAAGAATTACAAAATAATTAAGGAAAAAAAAAAAAAAAAGACTCTAAACAAACTGTAACATGCACACAAGCTAAGACACAAAACCCAAAAAACTTATTCCAAAAAATAAAAAAAGCTACCCAAACACCACAGTCACTCCAACACTAACAAACAAAACCAACCAAACCGAAACACCAAATCCGGCCGGTACACTGGATTTCTGAGGCCGATTACCACTCGGTACCGGTGACAGTGCTCTCGGTCCCGGAGCTAAAGCCGGTGATGTCGGACCACCTGCCGAAGGTGGCGGCGCAACCGGAGAAGGAGACCGAGGAGGAGGAGGAGGCGGAAGGTGAGGTCTATCCCTAACGGCCAAAACGACGAGGACGAGCTTCTGACCCTTCCGGCAATTATCGCCGTTGCCACTAGCGAAGTAAAAAGCTCCGGAGCGATTCAAAGTGAAGACGGAGTCGCCGTCCGTCAAAGACATTATCGGTTTCTGTGTATTGCATGCCAAGTAATCCTCCTTTGTTAGAACCAAGACCGAGTCTGAACCTTTTTTGTATTTGAAAACTGCACCAATATAGGAAAACAAATCAAACCATATTAGTTTCCCTATTTAAACCACATACAAAACAAAAAAAAAAAACCAAAAAAAAAAAAAATCTCTTGTAAAAAAGCGATTGTGGGATGTTTTATTTTATTTTTTTTTCCTTTTTTATGTGGTTTTTGTTATTCAAATATACTTACAGAGAGTGTCATTGACTTGGAATCTGTTTCTTTCAGCCCAGCGAGTGAAATTCTCAGAAGGATTCAAAACCCAACCATCTTTTCCACCAACATTGAACTTGTAAGCTTGAGATGAGCCAATCATTATCAGAAACTCCATGAAAATCACAGACAAGACTAATCCAAGAACTCTCTTAGACCCCATTTTGTACAACAAGAAAAAGAAAAAAAATGATAATAACACACAAAGTGAAAGAGAATTAGAGAGAGAGAGAGAGAGAGAGAGAGAGAGAGAGAGAGATGATAAGTAGAAGCAAGTGGCGAAGATATATATAGAGAGAGATGAGAAATGACCGTTGTAAAACATGCAACAAAAAAGCCGAGGAAATATGTTTTGGAAACACAATTAAAAATATATATCCATATATATATATATATATATAATAATTATAACAAATTTGCATTTTATGGAAATTTGTATACGTTTTTATAAAAATTACAGCAAAAACACAGGCGTTTTGGTCCAGAAAGTACACTTTATTGTTTCACACGCCGAATGACAAATATTTACACGTAGCAACATGCGAGAAACATAACGGGTAGTCTCTGCAAATGCTTTAAAAATTAAAATTTTGTACAAATTAATTAATTAATATTAAAAAAGAGGTTTTACTTTTTGTCTTTATGTATTGTATATGAACCAAACTAGGGGCCTGGATTTCTGGCACCTGGATTTAAAATTTATATAAATATAAAACTACTCAGAAACCCCTTTTTTTTTTTTTTTTCTTAACTCCAAGAATTATATATACATTTAAATTTAAGAATTTCAAGAAGAAAATATGCCGTTGTTGTGAACTGTTAAAATTTATGAGGTGGTTCTTTGTACTAAGGTTTTTGATTATTTTTTTGGATAAATAATCATAACCATTAAAAGAATATAATTCTGCTAATTATAGAAGATAATAAATTACAATCAATTATAAATTTAAAATTTTTGACTTTCCATTTTTAAATTACAATTGGATTAAATTATCTCAATGGCAATAATTATTTGTCCAAAAAAAATTAGTCAAAAACCTTAATATAAGCAAACCTTATCCAAAATTTATTTCAATAAAATTATATATTTTCCTTTTTTTTTTTTTTTGAGATTTACGGGTTCATGGATTCATGGAGAATATTAAAAAAATCAAATTTTATCAATTAATTTTTTTGATAAACAAATTATATCAATTAATTAAATGTAACGAAATAAATAGTAAATATCCTCTCGATATAAGGAATATATAACTAGAAATCAACTACTGGATAACAATATTCTAAATATAATTGAAAAGGTAAATTTAATGTTCAGAATGAAAAAAGTTTCCTTTCTTTCTTTCTTCTTTTTTTTTTTTTTTTTTTTTTTGTTGGTTTTGCTTGCACATTTTCATTTTACCATTTTGAATCATATTATTTTTTGTTTTTCTATTAATTTAAAAAATCTTTCACATTGCTCTTAAATTATTTATTTATTTATTTATTTGTCAGTTATGCAATTATATCTAACAAATTTGGTAAAATTAACAATAGGTCGTGTAAATAATAATAATAAACAACGACTTACATGAGGGTTATTTATTTAATTATTTATTTTTAAAAAAACATCACATAAATTGTACAAGATTAGTTTCATCAAATTCATATCAGTGAAAGGATTAGACTAAATTATAAAATTAAAATAAAGTAAAATAGTTCAAATTTTAAACGATAATGTGAGAGTTTCTGTAGTTTGGAAGGCAGGAAGCAAAGTGTCAAATGTGTTAGTTTAATGAGAAAAATGTAATTACCCTTTTTATTATTATTTTTTTCTTGGGAACAATGGAAAAATTAAACAATTTTTAAATGTTTTTTTATTTTATTTTATGATTTTTTTTTCTTGTCTCCAAATAGATATTAATGTTTTGTTTGACCATATAATAAAAACTACTTAAAAGGCAAACAAAAAAAATTAATTGGTCATTAATAAAAATTAAGAACAATCTATTAAAGTTGTATAACAAAAATTCACTCTTTAATTTTAAATCTGGTTGAAAAAAAGCACTCTTTTATTTAACAAAAGATGCTTTTTAGTTTGGTAGAAAACCATGCACATATGCTTCTTCACATTATTTTTCAACGTATATTGCTAATTACTCATTTGGCCGGTTGATAATAATTAAATACATGCAAGTATATCTTATCCTTTTGATAATTAAGCTTAATTATCAGTTTCCAATTCCATTAATTTCTTAATATATAATAAAATGCCTTGCGCTGAAATAATGAAGGCTTTTATTTTGCATTAATTTCTTAGTTTTGAACAAATCTAAAAAGGTTACACATTACAGGTATAAGATGTAGGAAAAGAAGGAGCAAGAAACGGACATAAATATAATACATATTTAATTTATTTTTAATTAGACCTTAATTGCTTAACTAACCACAAAAATTACTCATAAATATTACCTCAACACCTTCTATACTTTTCATCTTTCTCTTTCTTTCAATCTGTCATGAAAATTATTCAGTATTTTTGTTTAATTCTTTTTGTGAGCTTTTCTTGTATGGTGACCACAGAGTCAACACCGTACAGAAACACAAATTGGAGTCCAATCCAGTATTTGTCAAGTATGGAGGATTCGGATGAAATATTAATGGAGGAGATGGAAATGATAGGTAGAAGAAGAAGAAGAAGTTTAGATGAAGAAGGGAGAACTTTCATAAGCTATGGAGCTCTAAAAGGAGATATTGTTCCATGCAATCTTCCTGGTTCTTCTTATTATGATTGTGGTAGATCTGGTGAGGCTAATCCATATAGGCGTGCCTGCACTGCCATTACCAACTGTGCTAGACAAACTGATTGAATTCACAGTCATTTTCCATTTTTCTTTTTGTTTAACAAGTTTTCATCTTTCATTTTAGACACAATCCAGTTGCAAAGTTATTTTCTTCTTGGATAATAATCTTAAATCAGTCCACTTTCTTTTATAACTAAAATTTTATATATGTATACATTATGATGATTCGGTTAATTACTTTTTGTCTTATCATTTTAGAAATAATTTAATCGCAAAGTTACTATCTTCTTAGACAATAATCTTGAATCAGAATCCACTTTGTTTTATAATTAACTTCACTTTCCCTTCTTTATTAGTGCAGCTGAGAAAGTCCATTTTGTTTCATAACTTCCTTTTCTGTCTTTATTAATACTCAATAGAGCTGAGAAAGTTTATGTATATAAATTATTATGCTTCGGTTAAATAAAGTTTGTAAAATATTTAGATACCTATTGATTTGCCCATGTTCTATTTTTAGCTTATCGTTAGGTACCATTAGTTATTAAATTCTTTCACAGAGAAAGCACGTATGATAAGAGAAAAATAAAACGCATATATTTGGAGAAAAATTTAAGTTAGAGTCTATGTTTTCTGTTTAACCCAATAAGCAATTTAGCAAATGCTAGGTGAAAGATAAATTCACATATGTTTGAACTAAATAAAGTGAAATTAATGGTTGAAATCAATATGATTTGATGTTTTCCCAACCGTTTCTCCTTGAGCAAGTACTGTGACAGATTCTTCAACATCTTTCATGCACCATTATTTTTTTCAAAGCAGATATTCTCTCATTCTAAAAATTAGAAAAAGAGAAATAAAATAAATAAATAAAAAAGTTCTGAACAACCAAAATATTATAATATTTACAATTATATATTCAAAATTATGTACATTTGAAAATAGATTCCACCAGATATAAATGTGCATATAATTCAAAATTATGTACATTTGGAAATATTGCAAAATTATCAAGACCAAACCGAGCATTAAATTTCCAACAAGGACTCAATTGTCCTAAATCCATGATTCTGTGGAAGAGGAGCATTTCCTGGCCGGATGGACATCATCACTTCCAAACCTGAAACATCAATCATATACTCATTCTATCATTGATTTTAGATTGCTTATGTGTAATTTACTCAAGTAAGCTTCTATCACTCATTGTTTTGGTTTGAGAAACCTATAAAGTTCTCTCATTTGTTAGGCTCAATTTGCAGTTTCAAAGTTTCAAGCTAGAATTGTGAACTCCGTAGAAGAGTTGCATACAGAGTCACAGACACTAACGTACAAGGAAACCTGCTAATGACATGATCAATTTGTCCCTGCTAATAACATAGCTTACCGGGTCTACCAAGGAATAAAAGGATCCATTTCAGCAGAAATAACTAGTAACTACAAGGCTATGCATTTCAACCGTAAGTAACAGATTACCTGCATCCCTTGCAGCTGAAGCTTCTTGGAAGATATCGGTCACAAACAAAATGTTTGTCGGCTTATCTACTCCCACCATTCGCAAAATCTCTAAGTAACTACGAATTTCCTCTTTGTTTCTGCAGATAAGATTCAAGAGACAGAATTTTAGTTTAACATATTAAGAATCGATATCTGCAAACAAAGATGCATGTATAGAACTCACCCTACTGTGGTATCAAAATATCCGCAGAAGTACTTTCTCAAGTCCCCATAATTAGAATTTGCAAGAAGTTGCTGTGCTTCTCTACTATCACTACAATATATGTACACCTTAAACAAGGAACATTAACAGTTTAAGCACTCTATATTTCTTCTTAAGTACAACCCAAACAAAGCTGAAACTGTCACCGAGAAAATTTTTTGAAAACAAATTCATGATCACCAGGCTAATTATTTTGCAACCATAGAACAGGTAAAACTATTGGGTTACATAAAAACATTATTCCCTTTCACATGCAGGGCGCAAGAGATGTTCCAATCTTGATAAGCATTTAATTCCATAAATTGAAATTGACTTTTCAAGAAATGGAAAGAGAGGCAAAAAGCAAAAAGCAAAATGATCCAGTTAAACAATGTAATACCTTAATGCCTGAATTTTGCCACCTTTCAAGAGCTTCTGCAACATCATCGAATACAACACCCACCAACTGATTTCTCTGAAATCCAGTTCTACATATATGACCCTGCATACATTGAAAAATTTATTTAGAATGATAGACTACAAAGTGAAGCACATAACTTTTATCCGTATGTAACTTACTTGCAGTTGTTTCAGTGCAGCGACTTTCCTGCCATTCTTGATCATTGCTACTACATTTTCAACTACAGAACCAATAACTAACTCTTTCCCAACATAATCTGGAGGAATTGGCACAGCACCAGTAATACCTCGTTCCAAATCAGTCTCAATCTGTCAAAGAAAGGAATATCTTTTGCTTAGTTGAATTTATTTAATAAAGTTGATCTCCTCACCTCTCCTCATAAAAGAGAAAATATAATAATGGAAAAGCAGTAATTATAAGAACAGAATGTTGGACAAAATAACCATTTATAAGAACATATATAAGGGAATGATGCATATGCAAATTTATTGTTTGAATCTTGCAATAAAAACTATGACAGCAACAATACTAATGGTCCTACCAGCTGACCACCAAGATGAAGGAAACCACAAAACCTCATCTCTATAGGTTAATAGGTAAAGAAACATTTATTTAGAGCCAAAACAAAGGAGAAAAATAAGAATGTATGCAATCTCTCTTAGGATCATCCAACCATGCAAATATACTGGAAGAGAAAACCTATGAGCAGGTTGGAATGCGTTGCTAATGAAACCAGAAGCTCATAAGAGAATTCTCACCAGAGCTTAGAACATAGGTTGTTCAACTCAAAGATGCAACAAAGCAGATGGCATGGAAGGATCAAAAGAATCTTACTTGAGAGCGCAGCAAACTAATATCAATTTGAGTTTCTTCACTGTCATAGGTTGCCGCTAAATGCTTTTCCACATTATCATGGGTGTATGGAAAAAGAACATCACTTATAAATGATATAGGAATTATTGTGCCTTCAATGTCAAGAAGTATACAATGCTGCATAAGAAACAGCAAAAAAAATCATAAGATTCTACCATTTAAATAAGAAAGGAAACAATCTCCTATCATGCCTCGTAAAAGGGGTATAGATATTAGAAACTAGACACCAAAGAAATGCAATGACACACCAGGTCCGAATTTTCTTATTTTTGTAGAGAACAATATAAACTTACTTGGGATGGCTCAGTCATGTAATTTAAACTGAGAGGCCCTGCCTTCAGAGCTCTGTTGTAATTCCCACCGCATCCCCTAAATCCATTAACATTGCAAATAGGACCATGACTTGGAGTGGTCCAGTCCAACCCTGACTGGTGAAGCTTGATAGCGGCATCAAAGAGATAATGGTAGCATTCAGCCTGATAAACTTATGAATTAGAGTAAAAGCATGACAAAGAAATGTAATAATTGTTGCCAATAAATATGGACTCATATATTCATGGCTACTTCACAATATTATGGCAAATGAATGTAGACCTGGGGAGGATGATTGATAATTTAAGAATTCAATGGAATAAAAAATGAAGATACCACGGTGTTAATATGAAATGTAGGAGAACTAGTTAGTAGGAGGCAGTTTGACTCAATGATGTAATTGTAAATATAAACAAAACTACGCCTCCCAACTAAAATCAGAAAGCAAAGTTGGCAGTTGCCTGACACAGTGCCACTCGAAGATTATTCAAACCAAGTAGAAGCCTTCCAACTACAATCAGAAAGCAAAGTTGGTAGTTGCTTGACACAGTGACACTCGAAGATTATTCAAACCAAGTAGAAATGAAAAGTTGAAAGAGAGTAATAAGCTCAATAAAGTATTTTTTGTGTTCTTGAAAATATACAAAAAGAAGGTTTAAACAGATGGCAACCCCTTATGGGGAAAAAAAAAAAAAAAAAAAAAAAAAAAAAAGATCATGCATGGTCACCCTAAAGGCTAAAACTAGGACCAACTGGTGATTAACCTAAACTAAAAGCAAACTATTTATCAAAAAATTAATTAACTAGGGTCAACATTTTGTCCTCATAATTTTCATTTTATTCAATTTTTATTGATTTTGATATTTCTACTGACATTGATATTTTCATCCATCATACCAAACATGACACATATGGAACATGAAACCGGCAAAACGGAACTCCCATGCTCCCCCAGCATGATATTTATGACTATTTAATTACAGTCAAATATTACAACCTTCTAATCAAACTATTATCAACTTTATAATGTTACTAACCTTGCCATCCACAAGGAATTCAGCATCCATATAGGCAGGTTAGAGGTTTCAATACGGTTTTCATGAAAAGTCAACAAGGAATTCAGCATCCATATATGCAGGTTAGAGATATCAGAAAGGTTTTCACCAAAAATAAATACTCAAGAATCAAGCCTCCTAAATCCTTGGGAACCATATAGCTTGGTATGAATAAACTTCTTTGGGTCAATTTTCACAAGTTACGTTTCTAAGATAAAATCATCTACCTGAGTTTTTGCACTAATCCATGAGCCGCCCCATATAAACACCCCATGATTGCGAACTAGTACAGCAGTTGTTTTGGGGTAAATACTGATCTGTAAAAATACAATTAACTCACATATGGAAACCCTTTTTCATGACAAAATAAGGATGTAAATTAGATAACAATAAGCAAAGGGACCCCAAAAAAAAAAAAAAAAAAAAAAAAAAAACTCCATATCATAACATATCAAAGTTTCAACTGTTGATGGGAGTCAACAAAACTTAAGGAACAACAAAGGCAAAAATACAACCAAAATACCTGAGCGTATGATTGTGTACATGTCACTCATTTCATGCAGATTCAAACCAAAACAAGGAGTGTCGCTCATTTCATGCAGATTCACACCAAAAGAAGAAGGGGTTTTACAATGATGAAATACAATGTTTGGTTCTTGCAATAGCAAGAAGTAGAAGTAATTACTTATCATACTTGACAAATACTTCATTGAATTGGGTTTAACTATAACAAGTAATAGACACTACCAAACATATCTTCAGTCCTTCCAATGAGTAGGTCTTTTTCACATAAGATTAAAATCCTACAAAACCTATATAATATACACTGACAGAAGTCTGTCTTTTCAAATTAATACATTGCCCATTCTACTCTCTTATTTACCTTCACCAACCTTTCTATTTTACAAGTATATTTAGCTTAAAATCCTTTAGTTTCTTTAAAATTAACTCCACCTCTCAATCTCAAGAACTTTTTTTCTTTCAAAAAGTTTACATTATTCCTTAATGGAGATTATGCACATCTCTTCTGGGGCACTGTGACAGTCTGCAATCAAATTCACTACAATGCAGAAGATTTCCACTAACTTTTCAAAATTACAAATTATAATAGCATATTATTAGCCTCATCCATCATACAAGGACAGTTCATTCATGGGGAAAATAACTCAAAACCAATGCAAAAAAAGTTATTTGTTCAAAGCATTTATTCCCAAATACTGGCAATAAAATAAATAGATGGCAGAACCATTTGCAAAGTCATGGACAAAAGAAACATACAGCTTCAACTAGGGACTCTATGAGTTCCCCTTCATGGGCAGCGTTCTCAATTATTGGGACCACAAGCTCATCATGATAACTGTGCCCCTGAATTCCTTTTATCATCTCCATATGAGTGATCTGAGAAATTAAAAGGCAATCTCAGATGTTAAAATGAGATAAAAAGAATAAAAGAATGGCATAGATGAACCTAGATTTCAAATTTCAAGACATATAAGAAATTAGTTTTTATGCCATCTTTTAATAATAGACAAATATAATGTTTGCATATCAATTATCATACGAAGGGAATGTTTAGTGAATACATGTATGCTTTGATGTAAACAATTACTTCCCGTTGAGCTCTTTTTAAAACAAAAATATCCTATCAAATAGATTAATATTTCAAATTGATCGTGCACAGAATATGACACTAGAACCTGATCAAGTTACTTTTACACTAAAGGTTGAGAATTCTATTCTTTTACTTCTAAAGCTAGCACTAGTACAGAATTATTTCAATACTAAAATAATTAAGATATTTATTGTATTTAATAACAAGGTTAAGATATTTGTAAGATGGTGTTCAAGTAAATCTAGAAAAGAAAATAAAACTAACAATTTTGTATTTTTCAAACCACAATTATATATTGCGAAATAAATCCAAAATTTCACAAACACATAAGTTATAAAATTTGTCCATAGATAATTGCTTAAGATAATGGTCATTACATGATAGACAATCTGTGAAAAAGTATGGAATAAACTACAAGAAAGGTAAAAGAAGAAATTGAAACTAGAATTTTTACTCAATAGTATAAATTTTGGGGTTCAAATGATTACTCGGAACTCCTTTGATAAAGGGTTAATCAATGTTACAATACAAGACTCCATTCCATGGCTGTGAATAACAGCCCCTGCATCACACATCTCAAAAACCTGAAGAATAGGAAAAGATGGATACACAATTAAAAAGCAAAAACAAACTAAGCAAGAAATGGCAATATAAATATCAAATCAACCCAAAAATATTTTATGCTTAGGTAGAAGTGACAATTTTCAGCAGATTCTAACTATTAAATCACACTCTCAAGTAGCTCTAGAACAAAAAACACTTCACCTCTGATGCAGGTGCTTAATATAAACACTAGAAAAGTAAATGAGGATATAGAAAATGCAGACAATTTGACAAATAAATGCAAGTTTACATACACTCCTCAAAATGAAATTCATTATCAGACACCTAAAAGGAAATAAATAGCATTACCAGCCATTTTCATTAATTTTACAGTTCAACCACTATAATTCATCTCTGCAGCATTTTTTTTTTTTTTTTTTTTTTAAAAGAAGGGAAAAATAAACACAAAGAGAGAAAGGAAGACCATAGACATAAATCATCTAAAAAAACTAGTATAAGCTCAACAACATCTGAAACAAAAACAAAAGATTAATGATTCGGATGAAGTAAAGAATTTTTATATTGGATCTCAGGTCCCTAAATATTTGCATTCTGCTTTAGCTCAATTCAAAAGGCTTTGCACTAGTTCATGTCCAACATATATAAAAATGCAACAAAGAAGGGCAAAAATCACACGGTAAGGCATTCAGGAATTTTGAGGGAGACCACAACATGTAGCATTGCAAGGTTATTCTGAGTAATACTCTTCCTGAGCAATGGCAAGATTAACAATTGCAACAACATTAAAGCAAGAAAAACTATTTCCCTAACAGTTACTCACAATGATGTTGAGAAAAATAATTGAATTCATGATCTAAACCACTATTGCCTTCAATTACAAGACCAAACAAAGCCATTACACTGCATGGACAAAAGAGAAAATATAAATTCCCCTGAAGACACAGAACTTTACCTTCATGAAGAGAGGAGCACAATCAGTACACTGGGGAGGCATATGAGGGTAAGCCTTGAGGACAGGAGCCAATAATATAAATCCATCTGAAGATAGCACATACATGTCCTCAGTAACCATTCTTTCCTTCTGAACACCTGCATAAGATATAGATATTCTCAAAAAAGAATTTGCTAACAACAAAACTTAGTCTTATTTTTTGGTTCACCAATGCTTTACGAGTTAGAATTGAGGTAGATGATACAATACTAAGCTATTCTTGCACACCCAGGTCAGTATGCTATTTGATTTCACACTCTCGCCATACTAATTTAACAAAGAGACAAAGTTCCAGTGCCATCAACTTCCCTACACCCTCAAAACTAGAATCTAAAAAGGATAATAAGGTTAGCACGCTAATCTAAAAATGTCCAAACCCAACTGGTTTTCCCACACCCTGACATCCAAATGGTTAAAAGGATTGAGGTAGTTAATACCAACTTACAAGTGCAAGGAATTGAGGTAGATGATACACTACTAAACTGTTCTTGCATACCCAAATAAGTATGCTGTTTGATTTGACACTCTTGCCATACTCATTTAACAAAGAAACATAATTCCAGTCCCATCAACTTTCCTAACCCTCAAAACTAGAATCTGAAATGGATAATAAGGTTAGCATGCTGATCTAAAAATGTTCAAACCCAATGGGTTTTCCCACACCCTAACATCTAAATAGTTAAAAGGATTGGGGTAGTGAATACCAGCTTGTATACCAAGTGCAAAGAACCCCCATATAGAAACTACAAAAGACCTGAAAACAGAAGACAAATATTACATGCACTTGTGCAGCAGACCTATGCATGTATGCACCTGTGTTGTGCTCATCACATAGAGAGAGAGAGAGAGAGAGAGAGAGAGAGAGAGAGAGAACGAATACCAGATGGGGAAGTGACAATGAGTTGTGAAGGCTTAGGAATGGCATCATCATGGACCTTGATGGCAATGCTGCCTCCCGTACCAGAAAACCACCCCAGAGTGTAGAAATGACGGCACAGCTCCGCTGCCAAAGCCCTTGTATCAGTCACTGCTTTTCTCTCCAAATACGCCTGAGAAGACCCTGTTCCTGCAACGCCGTTCTGGACCATTGGTTCCGATAGTGTTGTCAATGTAGTGGCCACACCGCCTGAGGACCCCATCTTCTTGCCTTCCACATAACGCCAGAGATTCAGAATCAGTTCAGCAAACATCTCAAACTTCCAAAACTTGCTAAGAGAGGGTGACAGTGATTCACATATCCATTCCCATGCACAGCATAAACATTTGCGTGAAACTTACCAGAAGTAATGACTGTCATAGTAGCAGATTTTTTTCCCTCTTCTTTTTCCTTCAGTACTGATCATGACCATGAGTGAACTGTTGCTGTGTAATATTACTGTTTAAGGGTAAGCCTGTAATTACATTTCTAGCCCTCAATGCGCTTATCCATACCATACATGAAGGAAGAAGGATTCACCGACTTGTTTTGGTTCATGATTCTCGTCCTAGATATATGTACCATTTAATGAACCCTTAAATTTTGATATCCAACTTCTGAATTACCAAAATCCAAAATTTTCTATTCCTCTTTTTTAAAAATTCTATTTTTTTTGTAAATTACTATTCATTTTTTTAATGAAAAAATTAGCATTTAATTTTTACCTTTATTTTTCTAATGAATATTAATATTAAGAAATGAAAACTTTGGGGTGAAAAAAAATTTGCTTTGCTAGAGGTCAAATAAAATAAGTTTATGAGTTGGGGGAAAAAAGGAATAGAAGAAGAAGAAGAAGAAGAGGCTATTTGCTTTTGTCAATTTGTGATTGAATATAAAATTAATTTAGAGAAAAAGTACAAAAATTTAAGTAAACTAACTAGAAGATTTGAACACTTTGATTAGTTACACGAGAGCATTTCTCTGTCTCTCTGTCTCTCTGTCTCTCTGTCTCTGTCTCTTTTTTATTTTTTATTATTAATATTTTTTTTCTTTATATGGTTTATTACAATTTTCTTGTCTAATAGTTTTTCAATCTTTTACTACAATATGTATCACAAATCTCAATAAAATATAATTTCTTCTCATTTTTAGTCATACTATTAACATTAATTTGTGTTTAATATAAAATAAACATTTAGTTATTTTGTTAACTTTCTAAATAATTTAAATATATTAGTAACTTATAATAAATTAATAGACACATCACAATGTTTATATTTATCAGAAAAGATGAACTTCAATATTTTATTAATAGAAAAAGTTCAATATATCATGTCTTATTATATTTTAAAGATTTATTTGTTCTTTACATGATATTTCTATATTTCTTAGCCATCTAGGTGATACTTAAAGGAATGAGTGATGTCTTCCCATAAATGTTGTAATGGAGTTTCTTTGAGCTGTTATTAAGCCATAGTTTGATAAGATATAACATATCAGAGTTCTATTGATAAAAGTCATGCTTCAAGCTCATTGAGTAGGCAAAATTGAATTTTCAGCAGGAAAAGAATGAGGAAATTAATGCAGAAAATCTAGCATATTACCTGATACCATTTCTCTACGGATCTTTGCTTTAACATTGTAAACATTTCTGGAATCTGATACTAGATTTGGGTTTTTTTGCCTCAAAGCCTTGAGGATTTGGCGTGGCCGTTTACCAGCTGCAGTCAGTTCTCTTATTATTTTTACCTCTTCTTCACTAAAACGGCGACAGGAAGGGTGATCAGAAGTATCATTTGAAGCTTCATGATTGTGTACTCCATTTTTAATGCTGAGTATCCATATGTCATCATCTTTTTTGCCGACAACTTCGAATGAGCAATTTGTAAGGCGTGATTCCGATTTCCTTTTCCGCAAGTTTTCACCAGTTTTGAGCCTCTTGCGATAAACCCCACCTCTATCACAAGCCAGTGTCACATATCTGTCCTTGGAAGAGTCCCTAATGGAAACCATGTATCCTTGTGTCAGGGCAAAGTCACGGACATGTTTAATAAGTTCTTCACGAGTCTGAAAGGTTCCAACAGGGGGTGGAAGCATCTTCTTCTCTTGAGTATGCTCATTATGCTCCTGAGCTTCCATCCTGTAAAGCTGAACCAAGAATCTAGTTACGGATGTTAAGTAATATACTCTAAAGCACCGCAAGACTTCCATAATTGACATATTGAAATCTAAATAATTTAGCAACCAAATAGAATTATTCTTCTTGCCTTAAAATCCTTAATCTGAATTACATGATAGGCATCGTTTTTTAGTGTTTATACAAACATGCATGCATGCTTAGCAATGCTCGTGTTTTCTGTATTCTCAAAAGCAAGGTTATAAGCATCAAACAAGAACTCAAAAGTTTAAAAATTCTTGTTGATTCATTAAGAAAGAAAAAACAAATATAATACAGCTAACAGCCAGTTAGGCCAATCCTGTTTTGCCACTGAACTCGAAGCATGGTCATATCATCTGTTACTATCATTATATCTTTACTGGGAACTTTGACATGACACATACTCGCCATTTTTTTTTTTCCTTCTTTTTTTTTTTTTTTCTTTCTTTTCTTTTCTGTCATTGTAATCCCTGCAACCTCAGATAAATCTCTTCATTTTGTACAAATTACATTCCACAGCTTATAGTAAATCCAACTTGAACTTTTCATGGTACTCTGTCTCAAACTTCAGATGATGCACTTTGTTGTTTTACAACCTCCATTGTAAACCATAATTAGGTTAATAATCAATTCGAAGAGTTCCCTTTTTTCTCTTTATTGGCATTAACCAAAGATAAAACACCAGGGAAATACTGTTCTTTAACTTCAATAATATCCCATCTTTTGCAGAACATTGACAAAAACCCTGAATTTTAAACTAAAATCTGCTTTTGAAAAACTCTGGAAACAAGGGAGATATAAAAATGGAAACATCTCTAATATTGTTGGCATTGTCAATTCTTTATACGGACAATGCCATATAAACGTGGGTTCTGTTTCAAAGCTAATTTCTCTCAGTTTTCATATTCTGTTCTTATTTTATTCATTTAAACATTCTAATTTTTATCCACCCTTCAACAATGGAAAAACATAAAATAAGCAATTCAAACTTTAAATTTGGTTGATTTCAAGAATTAAGAACTAGCCACTATTTCTCTGAACAAAATATCACTAGCTGAAGCAAGCTCAGAGACATCGACTTCCATTAAACTTTAATAGTAGATAAGCAATACCACACATTCCAGTAGTGGTTCAGTTGCAAATCGTGAGGAATGTATGGAAAAATTCAATCTTTAATCATTTTCAAATGAAAAAAGAAAAAAAAAACTGAAAAAGAAAAAGGAAATTAGAGAAAGAGAATCAATGAAAGGGATCAGAGCATACCGGATTGGATGAGCTCAGTAGCAAACGGAGAAGAAACCCTAAAAGGTTAACGGGCCTTCCGATGGAGGAGAATTCGAAAGGTCGATTGCAGAAGAGAAAGAAAGGGAGGGAAATTTTTTTTTTTTTTTTCCTTTTTTTCAGGGAGAGATGACAAAAACGAAGAAAGAGGGTTTTTCCAAGGAAAATCAATGTAATGCCAAGGTGGGTTTTCTCAGATAACAAGGAGGCCTCGAAATTTCATTTTCGGTTTTTTTAATTTTCATTTTTTTTTTTAATTCGGTAAATATAATTTAAACTCTTTATTCCACTCTTTACCTTTTTTTTTTTTTTTTTGGGCTAAAATTATTCCACTGTTTACCTTGAATCTTTACTTATTGACTTTATTATTATTATTTCTTTTTAAGGTATGTTTCATTTTTTACCTTCATATTAGTGGTAATCATGATTTATTAGTTGTTCAGATTTCGATACCTTTTTTAAAATAAAATAAAATAAAAAAGATTTTGATATCCTTAACCAGTGATACATAGAAATTCACACGCTGTAAACCAATTTTAAACGAAAATAAATTATGGGATAAATTTTTATCGCGGTTTAGCACTCAACCATCTAAACATGTCAACCAATATCAGGTAGAAGAACACACTTTGCAAACTTTGCTTATTTAGTCAAATTCACATCTTCAGGTTAAATGTTGGTTAGATGTTGCTAGACACGTATTTTTTTGAGCCCTCAAATACAAATTTGGATATCGACATAAGCTCATTTATATGTTCAATAATACATATATGTCACAGCCGAACTGGTCAAGACCATACTTCTATTCTGTTCTATTCCTGTTTAGGTTCGAGTGACAGTGCAGCAATGGCCGCAAAACAACAAAAATAAAAATAAAAATAATGCACATACATAATTCTTTCTCATTTAGAAAAATGAAGCTATATTACTTTATCTTATATAAAGAAATCTGCTATCCACCTCCAAAGTGTATCTAGGATGATGCAATTATTTCTCCAAAAAGTTGTAACCGTTAGTAGGGATGTAATAAATCCTTATTAATCATCTAGTATCAATTCCAAAGAACACACTTTTGAGACTGTGCTCATTCGGTCAAGTTCACATCTTCAATTAAATCATTTTAGATGACCAACAAAATTATAGGTACTTTTTGTTAGGCCCTTCCTTAGAAAAGATAAATTCAGATCCAATATAGACATATCTATATGTTCAATAATGTATCCACATTAATATGTTATTAAAAATGTTATAATAATTACTATGAAATTGAAATGATAAATTATCAAAATCGAAGTCTAATTTTGTAGAATTAATTTTTTATTTTATCACTTTCTAATTAATAAACATTAGTAAATGCATATAAAATTTAAGTGTTATAAACATGTGATGCCATCATTCCATTATTGCCTACTGTAACATTTACTTTTGTTATTGATTTATCCTCAATTTTTTAGAAATATATAAACATGATAACATGTAACTCATAGATAAATCCATTTAATTTTTTTTATTTATTTGAACTTGAGAATATTACCTGAAAAAACAATGAATTATCTTAGTAGTTAAACTCTACTTTATTAATATTTTCCCATTTACTACCATTTAATTATGTAGCTGCTGCTAATACTTTATATATCTATTCTTATAAAGAGTATTATTTAATGCTACGGTTTCTTACTCAATACTTTATCATCAAATTTTTTGGTACCAAATACAAGCTGGTATATGCCAAAATGTCAGGCTTTCATGTTATGAATGTTGCTTAGTCTCTTCCTGTTAAATAACCATTTTATATCATATTCTCTAAGCTTTTGTCATTTTTGCAATTTGCTCCCCAACTTTTATATTTATCACCTCTATCCCATAATCTTTGTGAATTGTATTGCCCAGGAGCAAGACGTTAACACTGTTTTCGTTTTGATGTTAAAAGTCACGTCACGTGTCGTCTATGTGATCTTCTTTTGGTTTCACAATTTAAGTGTAATACTCAATTTGGGAAGTATTAAAATATAGAGAGAAACTAATTTTAAAGAATTGATTTTTTGAAAATTTGTTGCTATTTTCTATGAATTATTTTTTACAGTATTATTATGGTTAGTGTTAGAATGTTTAAGATTTATAAGTAATTAATTAATTTGTGTTTTAAAATTTGAAAATAAAAATTGTTTTTTAATAAAATATATAAAATTGATTCCTTAAAAAAATTTAAAATGATATTTTTTCAAAGTATTCATTTTCCACTTTATAGTATTTTGAGATTTATTTTTTCCTTAAATCTATAATTTCAAATTTCAATTAATTTTTACATTTTTCAAATGAAACCTTAATTAAGTAACCAATGACTTCAAAACATAAGCGGTGTTAACATCTTATTTTTAGGCTACACCGTTCATACAGACTAGAGACTAAAGATAACAAATAAGTCTGAGACTAAAGATAACAAATATAAAAATTGGGAGGACAAATTGCAAAAATTGCCAAAATTACTGGCGGTGCCAAATCCCCTTTATATTCCAGTTTTAGATTAAATTTAATTGGCACCATTTTTTTTTTTTTATGAATCTTATTACCCAAAAGGAAATGTCCTATAAATTTTATTTGAAATTGCAGTTTATCGCTTCTTAAATTAAATTAGCACGGCAAAAGCCCAAATGTCTTAACAATATTTTTATATTGACCCATAAATTGCAGGCAACTTCCACCTGATTTTTTTTTTTTTTTTTGTGCATGAGTCCTTGGTCATTATCTGATATAAATATATTTATAAAATCAGATTCAAATAAATTCTTCAATAATATGAAGAATAATATGAGATTTTTTTTATTAAGTGAATTTAACTCAGCTAGTAACATCTATAACTAAAAGGTCATAAGTTTGAGATATTAAAATAGAAAAAAGATTATTGTAATAATTTAAAAAAATATGAGATTTTTTTTTTAATATTTGGATAGCATGAAAAATTGATATTTAAAATTATATTTATTAACCAATAAATCCTGATAGAATTTTTTTTTTTTTTTAAATAAGGTTCTAATATGTGATTATATTTATATTTGATCATTTTTTAAATATTTACTTCTAATACTTAAATGTAATCTAATAATTACTAAATATGAATTTTAATTTAATAATATAAGACAAACCTTGTATGACAATAACTATATATATAGATTATCCCACTATTACCCCTGAATTTTTTCTGCTTTTGCATCTAAACTAAGGCTTGTGCAGCATGATACTTTATACATATGATCAGTGTAAATTAATGTGCACTTTAATTGTCTTGTCCACATGATCAGTATAAAAAATTATTAAACTTTCTCATCTTTCGGAAGGTATGAGACCTTTCCGTATAGTTATGTCCATTCTTATCTCCATTATTAAATTTTTCTCATATCTTTGTAGAAAAGCCAAAAAACTGACCATTTTCAAATACTCTCTGTCTTCAAAAGTCTATGGAAAGCACATAAAAATATTATATAATTAAAGATCTGGGGGAAAAGTTGGCAATTTTGTTGGCAAATTAATGTCTTTCTATCTACCCTCATTTATACATTTGGATGACTTTGAGATGACATGCATTGATCTCCTCTGATTTCCTTCTTTTTAAGATATTCAACTGTAAATTGATTCTTTAATACCCAAAAGAAAGAAAAAAAGAAAAAAAAAAAAGAAGTAAATTGATTCTTGGACATACAAAAGCACAAGAAAGGTAATTTGTTACATGTTTGTTGTAATGGAAATTATGAACTGGATCATACAGTAATGTTTTGTAAAATGAAAATGATAAATTGTATTTTTGATGCACAATGAGTTGCGTATATAAAATTTATTGTTTATTTTCCAATTTTATATCCATATCTCATCCAAGTTATATTTATACATGTAGGTATTTGTTGTAGACAGATATAATTCGGTTAGATCAGTTAACAGTTATATTGAATAAATATCATATCATGTGGGTGGTGTAAGGACCACGAGTTCTAGTAACACCAATATAAATGTAAGTATGTAATTCTTGAATAACATAGAAAATGAATAATAAGAAAAAGAAAAGAAAAAAGAAATTCATAAAAATTCTTGAATAACATAGTGGATGAATAATAATTCTTGAATTACAATTTTTTTTTATAAAAATTTAAATTATTCGAATATGAATATGGATTATCATTATATTTATATTTGCAATAAAAAATAAATTTTTTTTTTTTTTGCTCTGAAAAAAAAAAAATTGTTTCTGACAATAATGAAGGGGTGGATCATATGTGGGTCAGTTTCTTTCATTGGGCATGGGCTAAGTAGATCTTAGTTCATTAAATATTGGTGAATTATTGAATTATATGTGATCTGTGTTTTTGATGCCAATGAGGACACAAAGATATGAATGTTAAGTAACTAGCGACCATTGATGCACTTGCACTAAAAAATTATTTGTTTCTGAAACTGGAATTTAATGCATGCAATATGAACTTTCATGAAGCTTTAAGAATGTAGGCATTACATGTTTGAATAAATAGCCCATTAAATTGGAAGTATCATTTTCATTGGGTGAGAAATAAGGAAAGCAAAAATATTACATATACTATATCAGTGAGTATATATAAGAAATGGAGTTTGAGGGAGAAATGCTAGAGCCAGTGAGTCCACTTGGACAGTACTGCAATAGCTCTGTGCTATCAATATCAGTACTTGCTGTTTTGGAGATTGGAACTCCTATTGATGATTCACAAACCATTTCACTTATAAGGGATCTTTTACTTCCTATCCATCCACGATTCTCCTGCATCATGGTTCTTTTTCTTTCCTTTTACTAGTAATTAATTTTTTTTGATTCTTTAGAAACATTTTTCTCCAGTTATAGCATGAATGTTATAGTTTTAGTAATAAATAAATGAATAAATAAAAAATAAATATAGGGGTACGTAATTATGTTGTGCTTTATAACTCTTAATTTACTGACTTGAACTTCATTACCTGAATTTTTTTAACAACAATGTGGTGATAGAAAAAAAAAAAAAAAATTAGAGGTAACTAGCTACATTTTACTCCCTAAATTATTTATTTTTATTTTTATTTTTTTTGGGACTTTGGATAACTACAAAAACCCCTTTACACTGCATATTTTATTTTTCTATCAGTTTAGCCAAAATTTTGCAACTTTCCATAACAAAATTAGCAAAATTAATCGTAGACAGTATAAAACTAAAATAAAACGAACTGTTTTAAATAGTGTTACAAGATTAATTGTACATAGTTAATTTCAAATTCATCTCACAAAGCTCGTGAGTGGAGGTTTAGCCTTAATTATGCATATGTACAAGTTAATTAATACTTCATATAGCTATCTTCTTTATATGTTGGTAATTTATACAAGTGAACTTGAAATTAAGCAGGTTGGTGGAGTAAATGAATACAAAAAATGGAAAAAAGTTGAAGTAAAGATTGAAGATCATGTTCATGTCCCAATATTTCCTTCTGGTCTTTCTATTGAATCATATGATAGATATTTTGATGACTATGTATCAAAGATAGCACTTGAAAGGTTTCCACAGGACAGACCTCTATGGGAAATTCATATAATCAAGTACCCAACAAGCAATGCAGCTGGAAACGTTATATTCAAGCTTCACCATGCGCTTGGTGATGGCTATTCTCTAATGGGTGCTCTTCTTTGTTGTCTGCAAAGAGCTGACAATCCTTCTATTCCATTGACATTTCCTTCGCGTAAACGAACAGAATTTGATGGCGATTGTAATCGAAGTTTATTTTCTTTTGTGCCCAAAATCTGCTCAGCCATTTTTAACACTGCAATGGATCTCAGTTGGAGCATCATCAAAAGCAATTTGATTGATGATGAGATAACACCAATTAGAACTGGAACTTATGGAGTTGAGTTTTTGCCAATTACAATAACTAGCTTGACTTTGTCTCTTGATCAGATCAAATCAATCAAGTCCAAGCTTGGAGCGGTAAGAGTATCAATTAATTTCTACATTTTTTTTTTTTATGAGATCTCGTTTATATTTTTTTCCTATAGTTACTTATCATATACATATGGAAATTTTGTCTATGTTAGATTGATTTGGCTTTCTTAATTAATTCATATTCTTAATCTAAATTTGATTTAATGCAAAGTTTTGGTTTAAAAATTTCTATTTTTATAGCCGTCCATATGATTATTGATATGATGTCATTTCATTTAAAAAGTAGTTTTTTTTTTAAATTTAATTATTTTGTATGTTTGCTATTATTTTTTCAAGTGGACTATCACCGTATTATTAGTTACCAGGAATAATAAGATAGAAAGGGGAAAAAAAAATGGTAGAAAATATTTATATTATATTACTAGTAAACTAAAAAAAAATGCTAAATTTGATTTAATGCAAAGTTTTGGCTTAAAAAATTCTATTTTTATAGCGGTCCATATGATTATTGATATGATGTCATTTCATTTAAAAAGTAGTTTTTTTTTTCTTTTTAAATTTAGTTTATTTTGTCTGTTTGCTATTATGTTTTCAAGTGGACTATCACTGTATTATTAGTAACCAGGAATAATAAAGATAGAAAGGGAAAACAAATGGTAGAAAATTTTTATATTATATTACTAGTAAACTAACTATTTTATACTATTTACTAATTTTTCCATGATATAAAGTTTTTTAGAACAAGGATGAAGATGATTAAGTTTAGCCATTACCTTAAATATTATACATCTAAAACTGTTTCTCTTTGTTAATAATGCACTTAAATTATTGATGGAGATAAAAACGAATAAACCCCATAATTTGGATGGAATATATCTATATATATATATATACCCACACATATATACCAAGTGCATATAACTCATTTTTTTCATGTTCTTCCTCAAGAATAATTTTAATAAAATTACTAATTACAAGAAGGAAAATGGGTGGATAAAATTATTTACTATATATATCATTATTATTATTATTATTGCAGACAATAAATGATGTGGTTTGTGGAATTGTATTCTATGGAACTCGGCTATACATGCAAGAGATTAACCAGAAATCAAGCAATTCTCGTTCAGCAGCATTGATGGTGCTAAACACAAGGATGATTGGAGGAGATTACAAATCCATCAAGGAAATGTTGAATCCTGACAACAAAATGCCATGGGGAAACAAATTCTCTTTCATGCATATTGCAATTCCCAAATTAAAAGAATGTCCAAGTCCACTAGACTTTGTTTGGCATGCACAAAAAATTGTCAAGAGAAAAAGGAGATCTCTGGTTGTTTACTTGAATAGTTTGCTTGTGGAGGTTGTGAAGAAACTTAGAGGTCCTGAGGTGGGTGCAAATATGATATTATTTTGTGAAAAAAAAAAATAATACAAACTTTTATGAATAATGGTAATCAAGACAGTTTAATTTTCTCAAGGTTATAATTAATTAACCACAAATTTTATATAATTTAAGACTTAATTTACATAATGCTTCTTCTTCAAATTGCCAAAAAAAAAAAAAAAAAAAAAAATTACAAAAAATTTTTGTTCAAGTCATTTTCTTTTCGAGCACATGAAACTTGTTTCTTGACATAATAATTGTGGTTGTTATTGCAGGCGGCTGCAACATACGTGTTCAAAAAATTAAACAGGTCAAGTATGTCAATCTCAAATCTGATTGGTCCAGTGGAACAAATGACTCTGAATAATCATCCTGTTAAAGGTTTATACTTTGCAGCTCCTGGCATACCTGAGGTACTTCTATATATAACATATATATATATATATATATATATATATATTTTATTGACAGCATAATTTTTTCCATTAATATTGGAAGTTTAAAAATTTAAATTCGAATCATTCTGTGAAAAAATTCTGGCTTTGCCGTTAAATTGTTTCCATAGAGACTATTGATAACATACAATTAGCTTGTTATGTATAATATGTACTTGTGAATTACTTTATTATTATTTTGTGATTTTAATTATATTAATTTATACAAAACTTTTGGCTAATTTGGGGTCTTTTAGGATTATGGTGTTACGATTATGAGCTATTCAGGCCAGCTGAGGATTGTGTTTAAAATGGTAAGAAAGCATGTAGATCCACATAAACTCAAATCATGTGTCCAAAATGCCTTTGAAAGCATTCGTGAAGCTGCAGATAAATTTCCTCCAAGGAAAAATTAAATGATGAAATATTGAGAAAATAAACCAAATTACATATAATGATTGTGATGCTAGTTGTATGCTACGTATCGTTTTATTACTTGTAAGTGTCAAATTAATGTTGTCGTTTCAAGCCAAAAAAAGAAGAAAGTATATGCTATGTTCTGTTAATGTTTCCTTCATATTATTTGATGATCCATCTTACATGAACTTGTTTGTTGATGGATTATTAATTAATTGTGTAATTCAATTATTTATATATATCTATATATATTATCTATTCCATCAAATAAGGTAAAGTGTCCTCATTTTGTCAAATATCAATTCAACATGAATTTGTTTATATAATTTTTCATAGGGAATATTTCATTTATGCCTCATTAGATTTGGGTCAAATATAAAAATATATTTTAAGTTTTGAAAAAGTCATTTACACTCCTTGAAACAGTCTAAATTTATCCTTATATCCTTCTAAAGCTAAGTTATTTTTAAATTTCTTTTTTTTTTGTTTGCAATAATTAATTTGAAAACTTTTAACTTTTTTTCTTTATTTGTAATTAAATTTTATTTAAACTCTATAATAATTTTTTTAAATATATGATAATTTTAATTACATAAACTTGTTTATGTAAGTTATTTATTTGACAAATATCTTTAGTTAAATATATTTGAAAAATTATAATATACTCAGTTAAATTGAAAAATTATAACACACTCAGTTAAATATATTTAATAATTATAATAAATTTTAATATATGAAGTTAATATATTTGACAAATTATTACTTAATTTGGAAAGCTTATTTAATTAAAATCATCATATAGTGTTTTTTTAAATGAAAAGATATCACATAATTAAAATAAAATTAATTAAAAATATAAATTAATTAAACTTTCAAGTCTTCAAATTAATTTTTGCAAAATTTTGAAAAAAAATTAATTTTTGCATAACTTAAAAAAAAAGACATTTAAATGCAATTCAATTTTACTAGTGTATGAGTGTAACATAGTTTGTTATTAGGAGGTGGGAATGATTTTTTCAAAACCTAAAAGATATTTTTGTATTTATCCTGTACTCGAAGGATGTAGATGAATTTTTTTTTTCTTATATTTAAATTCTAGTGTAAAAGGCTACTAGTAACAATAATTTTTTTTTCCTCTCTTAGATCACAAAGTAAAAACAACATTTTGAATGAAATAGATATGTAAATGCAAGATCAAATAAAATAAAATAAAATAAAATAAATATTAAAGTGATATAAAGAAAAGGGACTACAAAATTATAAATAAGAATTAAAAAAGGGCCAATGAGTAGGACCCAAGGGGGAGAGAAATCCGTGGTGTTCATGTTGGGTTGGTTAGGTGGACTCTTCGTTTTATTGGGCTAAAAGAAATATGTTTGAGAACCAAGGCCCAATAACTTTTATTATTATTATTTGATATTTGTTTATATATTTACAAACAAAAAATAAAGGCATAAACATATTCTTATCAATACGTCAAATGCTATATGTCACACATCAATTAGTGAATAAAAACTAAAATCACACATCAATAATTGTCAAATATAAATGTTTCCAATTAAGAAACTACATAAACAATAACCACCCTAAATACTCATCAACTACACACTCATTTAAAAAAAAAAAAAAAAAGAAAAAAAGAAAAAAAAAGAAGCTATATACTCACATACTCTTCCATTAACGAGATCAATAATTACCTAAACTCACTCAACATGAGCCACTCTCAACGCTCATCAATTATTTCATCCCTCTCCGCCAAATTCATAATATCAATTAGTGAAAATTTGCTATTAGATTGTTTTAAAAAAAATTTATATTCTGAAAAATTTATATTCTTATTTGAACCTCAATTAAATGCAATGTATACTTTGCAATTCAAATTACAGAATAGATTTTACCTTTTTCTTAAAAAAAAAAATTTGAAAAATGTCATTTGCAAGCATTGGTAATTTATTCCAAAGTTATTGTTAACTGGCAAATGATAGAGATTCTTTTTTTTTTCTTTCTTTTTTTTAATAAAAAAAAGGCTAATTTAATTATCATGTCAATTGCAGTTTTATCGATGATGATTATTCATGATGACAAATGACAAAATTCAAAAATATTAGTGGAAGTCTAGTTAATTATGCCTTGCCAAGCAGTCTTTCCTTGAACCATGATGTATATGGATTCCATCTTTTCTAAGATAATAAAATTAAAAATAAATATATTAAATGCATCTTTGATATTTTTATAGATTGTTATCTATATGATAGAGAAGTTGAAAAAATTTGTAAAGCATATTTCATGATTCTATTTAAAATCTAATTAATTAATTATGTGTAATCTACTTTTCCTTTTTAAAAACTAAAAACAGTTTGTAACATCTATATGTTTTCTCCTTTTGAAAAATAGATTATAGTTTTGATAAGGCTTGTTTTGTTAAGTCATACTATGTAACAAACCATCTAAAAAGTGTGTTTTATTTATTTATTTATTTATTTTAATTAATTAATTTATTTATTGCATTAATTTACTAAAATTTTTAACTAAAATCATCTGTGTTTCTAATATGGTAAAAAAAAAAAAAATTTAAAATTAACAATCTACAAATTGGTCTATGATTCAATCAATAAATACATATATAAACATATATTGATAACAGAAATAGAAATAGAATATTCAAACTTTGAATTTTGCTTTGGAGAAAATAATAATTTTTGCCACTATAAATCAAACTTTTAGTTAGATGATGACCAGCTTGTTGGCTAGTAAAAGGTTAGCCAAATTTCTCAATTAATTCTTTTATATCTACCATCTGAAATATAAAATTTTCAATTGTTTTTCTATTTTTTTGCGACAATAATTTTTTAAATTAATTTTTATTTATTATATTTGTAGATTTGTTCCAATAACAAAATAATTCAGAATACATTTTCAAATTTTGAATCCAACCATATTTGTGTGAAATCCCTTCCTTTTAGTTTATAATAAATAAATTAATATCCCTCCAAAAAAATAAATTATATATGATCTTAGAAGGACGAAATGAAAATTGAAACTCCACTTGGTCCCAAAAACCTTGTGGGATTGGCAAAAACAATTAAATGCTGTGAGGGGGAGGGCGTTAAATAAGAAAGGGATCAACCATCGTTGTGTGAGATTAAATTAATATCTGAATATGCAAGTGGGATTATGATATATATGGAAAAAAAGAAAAAAAAGAAAAAAAAAAAAGAATGCAAGTGGGATTGAATGCCACATCAATAATAATGTTCAACTTTATCCTCCAATCATGCCAGACAAACAATATTTTCTCTCTCTTTCAGAAAAGAAAAAAATAAAAAAAATTGTCACTTTTTATAAGTCATTTTTAAGGTCAATTTGGTTGAAATGTATGCCTTTAAAAAAAAAAAACATTTTGCATTTTGTCCATTTTCTAGATTCAATTATATGAAAAATGAAAACAAAAAGAAAAATTGCAACAAAAAAAAATTTGAAAATATTTATGTAAATCCAACTTGAACTTTGTACAAATTTCATTCCACAGCTTACAGTAAATCCAGAGCTTAGAATAAATCCAACTTTAACCTTTCATAGTACTCTGTCTCAAACTTCAGATGATGCACTTTGTTGTTTTACAGCCTTCACATTGTAAAGCATGGTTAGCTTAATAATCAATTCTAAGAGTTCCCTTTTTTTCTCTTTATAGGCATTTGCCAAAGATAAAACACCAGGGGAAATACTGTTCTTTAACTTCAATAATATCCCATCTTTTGCAGAACATTGACAAAAACCCTGAATTTTAAACTAAAATCTGCTTTTGAAAAGCTCTGGAAACAAGGGAGATATAGAAATGGAAACATCTCTAATATTGTTGGCATTGTCAATTCATTCTACTGACAATGCCATATAAACATGGGTTGTAATTCAAAGTTAATTTCTCTCAGTTTTCATATTCTGTTCTTATTTTATTCATTGAGCCTTTCTAATGTTTATCCACCCTTCAACAATGGCATAAAATAAAATAAAATAAGCAATTCAAATTTTAAATTTGCTTGATTTCAAGAATTAAGAACTAACCACTATTTCTCTGAACAAAATATCACTAGCTCAAACATGCTCATAGACACGGACTTCCATTAAAGTTTAATAGTAGATAAGCAATACCACACATTCCAGTACTGGTTCAGCTGTAAATGGTGAGGAATTGATGCAAAAATTCAATCTTTAATCATTTTCAAATGAAAAAGAAAAAGGAAAATTAGAAAAAGAGAATCAACGAAAGGGATTATAGCATACCGGATTGGATGAACTCATTAGCAAACGGAGAAGAAACCCTAAAAGGTTGATGGGCCCTCCGATGAAGGTGAATTTGATAGGTCGATTGCAGAAGGGAAAGAAAGGGAAGGAATTTTTTTTATTTTTTTTATTTTTTTAGGGAAAGATGACAAAAACGAAGAAAGAGAGAATTTTCCAAGGGAAATCGATGTATTGCCAAGATGGGTTTTCTCAGATGACAAGGAGGTCTCGAAATTTCTTCTTTGGTTTTTCATTTTCTTTTTTTTTTTTTAATTCGGAAAATATAATTTAAATTCTCTCTTCCACTCTTTACCTTGGATTTTTACATCTTTTTTTTAAAGGTATGTTTCATTTTTTACCTTCATATTAGCCGTAATCATAATTTATTAGTTCTTCAAGATTTCTTTATTTTTCTATAAAAAAATAAAATAAAAATATAAAAAAGATTTTGATACCCTTAACCGATAATGCATAGAAATTCAAACGCTGTAAACCAATTTTAAAGGAAAAATAAATTATAGGATAAATTTTTATGGCAGTTTAGCACGCAACCATCTAAACATGTAATGTTGGATGATGTATTTATTTTTTTCCCAAAGTTGCAACTATTAGGAGGGACATAATTAATTTTTATAAATCATCCAATATTAGGTACAAGAACACACTTTGCAAGCTTTGCCTATTTAGTCAAATTCACATTTTCAGATTAAATGTTGCTAGATGATGTATTTTGTTGGGCCCTCAAATACCAATTTGGGTATTCACATAAGCTCATTTACATGTTCAATAATCATTCTTCCTCGTTTAGAAAAATGAACTTTTATTACTGTCTCTCATCTAAAGAAATCTCCCATTCACCCCCAAAGTGCATATAGGACGAAGCAACTATTTCTCCAAAAAATTGTAATTGTTAGGAGGGGTGCAATAAATTCTTATTAATCATCTAGTATCAAAACCAAGAACACATTTTTGAGACTGTGCACATTTAATCGAGTTTACATCTTTAGGCTAAATCCTGTTAGATGACCAACAATAACATTAGTAAATGCATATAAGATTTTAAGTGTTATAAACATCTGATGCCATCATTCCACTGTTGCCTAGTGTAACATTTACCTTTGTTATTGATTAATCCTCAATTTCTCAAAAAGAAATAAGCATGATAACATACAACTCATAGATCCATCCATTTATATATATATATATATATATATATTTTAATTTGAGGTTATTATCTGAAAAAACAATGAATTGCCTTGCCTTAGTAGTTAATCTCTTCTTTATTAATATTTTCCCATTTATTGCCATTTAATTATGTAGCTGCTGCTAATACTTTATACATCTATTTGCATACAATGTATTAATTAATGCTACAGTTTATTACTCAATAATTTATTGTCGAATTTTTTGGTACCAAGTACAAAGCTGGTATATGCCAAAATGCTAGGCTGTCAAGTTATGAATGCTGCTAATTCTCTTCCTATTCAATAACCGTTTTATATTTAGGTTTTTTACATCAATATGCTCTGAGTTTTTGTCATTTTTGCAATTTGCTCCCCAACTTTTATATTTGTCATCTTTATCGCATAATCTTTGTGGATGGTGGTGCCCAAGATCAAGATGTTAACATTGTTTAAGTTTTGATGTTAAAAGTCACGTCTCATGTTATCCGTGTGATCATCTTTCAGGTTTTAGAATTTAAGGGTAAGGTTTCATTTGAGAAGTGTTGAAATTTAAAAAGAAACTAATTTACAAGAATTGGCTTGGGAATTTGTTTTTTGGAAATCAATTTCTTATGACTTATTTTTTAAAGTGTTTGGTTAGTATTAAAATATTTAGGACATACCAATAATTAATTAACTTGTATTTTAAAATTTGATGATACAATTGTCTTTTAATAAAATATATAAAATTAATTTCTTAAGAAATTTCAAAATGACATTTTTTGGAGGATTTATTTTCCACTCTATTTTTTCATATTTTGAGATTTATTTTTTCTTGAAATCCACAATTTCAAATTCTTATTAATTTTGGCACTTTCCATGTAACACCCCGCTTTCACCGATATTGTCCCCACTTTAGCAGAACTCAGTATGGGATTTTTTGTTCAGAACTTCCTAGAGGTTACCTATCCTAGTATTGCTCTTGTTTTAACACACTTAATTTTAGAATTTTTTCAAACCTTGAACCCAACTCTCTAAAAAGTCCACAGCTTTATAAGAGTGACTATTATTATATTTGAATTATTTCCTGATCTACACCCGAATGAGCTTTCCAGTGTTTTACACCCATCTACACTGGTCGTCACAATCCATCTCCTTTAGGGACTAGCGTCCTCATTGGCATACTTCTGGGCGAATACATATTCTGAACCATTTATAACATCCCACTTCCATTGGCGGACTTATTACTCTCTGCAGATATTGTCCCAAATTATTCCCTGATCTACACTCGGACAATATGCGATTGAATACCAAGTAGCCTGCTAGTGCCTTGCATCCACCCACATTGATTGTTACATTCCAAATGAGGCCATAATTGAGTAAATTAGGTAATATGTGACTTTTAACACCAAAACATAAACAATGTTAACATATTTTCTTTAGGCAACACCATTCATATAGACTAGAGTATAGAGGTAACAAATATAAAAATTAAGAGCCAAATTGCAAAAGTGGCCAAAGTTATTGGTCTTGATGCCAAAAACCCTTTATGTTTAAGTTTTGGATTAAATTTAGGATTTTTGCACCATTTTTTTTTTTTTATGAATCTTATTACCAAAAAGGAGTTGTCTTATCAATTTTGTTTGAAATTGCAGTTATCACTTCATAACTCAAATTAGCATCATATTTGGTAAAAACCCAAATCTCTTAACACTATTTTTATATTCACCCATAAATGGCAGGCAACTTCCACCTGAAGCATTTTTTTAAAAATTTTTCACTTGAGACCTTAGTTATTATACAACACTTCGCTTCTAGTGGTGCACTTGTCACTCTTTACCTATATTGTCTCCAATTTAGCCATTGCACCAGTATGGAGTATTTTGTTCAGAGTCTCCAATTTAGCCACTATATTCGATATGTGAATTTTTTATTTAGAGCTTTTCAATAGATCACCTATTCTAGAATTGCTCTCACTTGAATATGCTTAGTTTCAGAGTTCTTTTGAGCCATGAAGCTAATTGCTCAGAAAAAGATTTTCCAATTGGGTACAAGCCCAAATACCATTTGTAATACATCACCTCTACTGGTGGATTTGTTACTATTTACAGATATTGTACCCAATTTAGCCACTACAATCAGTATGAGATTTTTTGTTCAGAGCTTCTCTAGAGGTCACCCATTTTAAAATTGGTCTATACTTGGGGTGATGTGGGATTGGACTCTAGATAGCCAGTCAGTACCTTGCACTCACCCACACTGGTTGTTACAACCCACCCCCTTGGGGCTCAGCTTTCTCACTAGCACACTTCCGGTCAAGTAAAGCTTTGATACTATTTGTAACACCACATTTCCATTGGCAGATTTATTACTCTTTGTCGATATTGTTCCCAATTTAGTCATTGCACTTTATTTGTAGTTTTTTGTTTAGAGCTTTCCAGGAGGTTATCCATTCTAAGATGGCTCTCACTTAAGCATGCTTCACTTCAGCATTCTTTTGAACCCTGGAGCCAACCGCTTTGAAAAGTTCTCGATGTAATGAGAGTAACTATAATTATATTTGAACCATCTCTTGATTTACACACAGATAATGTGAGATTGGATATTTGTTAGCCTGCCAATGCCTTGCACTCCCCCATATTGGTTGTCACACATTACCTGAAATATATATAAATATATAAGGTCAGAGTTAAATAAGGTCTTTAATATGAAGAATAGCCTGAGGTTTTCTCTCGTATCCGTCTATATTGTTTGTCACACATTACCTGAAATATATATAAATATATAAGGTCATACTCAAATAAGGTCCTTAATATGAAAAGTAGCCTGCAATTTTCTTTGTCAAGTTAACTTGACTTATTTAGTAAGCCATTTACATCTATAATCGAAAGGTTATAAGTTTGAAACATCGAAATAGGAGAAAAATTATTGTAATGATAAAAAAAACAAGAGGTTTTTCTTTTTTAGCATTAGGATTGTATAAAATATTGAGATTTAAAATTTTATTTATTAATTATCAGATTTAGATAGGATTCATTTTTTCAAAATATGATTTTAATATATCACTAAACTCATATTTGATCATGTTTTAAATATTTAATCCTAATACTTAAATATGATATAATGATCACTAACAGTGGATTGATCTTATTTGAAACTAATTATATATATGTATATATATATATATATATGTATTTATATTATCCCACTGTTACCACTGAATATTTTCTGCTTTTGCATCTAAACTAAAGCTTGGGCAGCATAATACTTTATATACGTGATCAGTCTAAATAATGTGTATTTTTATTGATTTACCAAAAAAATGTGCATTTTTATTGTGTTGTCCACATGATCAGTATAAAAAATTATTAAACCTTTTCATCTTTCTGGAGGTATGAGACCTTTCCGTACAGTTATGTCCATTCTTATCTCCATCATTAAATTTTTCTCATCTCCTTTAGAAAAACGAAAAAACAAAAAAAAAAAAAACTGACCCTTTTCAAATCCTATCTGTCTTTAAAAGTCTAGGGAAAGCACATCAAAATATTATATAATTAAAGATTTTGAAGAAAAGTTGGCAATTTTGTTGGCAAATTAATGTCTTTCTATCTACCCTCATTTATACATTTGGATGACTTTGAGATGCTATATGCATTGATCTCCTCCCCAGACTTTTTCAATTAATTTCCTTCTTTCTCAGATATTCAACTGTAAATTGATTCTTTAATACCCAAACCAAAAAAAAAAAGAAAAAAAAAAAGAAGGAAATTGATTCTTGGACACACAGAAAGCATAAGAAAGGTAATTTGTAACATGTTTGTTGTAGTGAAAATCATGAACTGGATCATTCGGTAATGTTTTGTAAAATAAAAATGATAAGTTGTATATTTGACGCACAATAAGTTGTGTATAAAAAATCTATTGCTCATTTTCCAATTTTATATCCATATCTTATCCAAGTTATATTTATACATAGAGGTATTTCTTGTAGACAGATAGAATTCGGTTAGATCAGTTAATAGTTATATTTAATAAATACCATATCATGTGGGTGGTGTAAGAACAAAAAGAGTTCTAGTACCACCAGTATAAATGTAAGTAGGTAATTCTTGAGTAACATAGAAGATGAATAATAAGAAAAATTAATTCTTGCAAATATATATATATTTTTATATAAATTTAAATTGTTAGAATATGGGTTATCATTATATTTATATTATTTTAATGAACTCGAATGCATTTGTAATTTAAAAAAAAAAAAAAATTGTTTATGACAATAATGAGGGGTGAATCACATGTGGCTCAGTTTCTGTCGTTGAGTATGGGCTAAGTAGATGTTAGTTCATTAAATATTGGTGAATCATTGAGCTATGATTTGTGTTTTTGTTGCCAATTGGGGACACAAAGATATGAATGTAAGTAACTAGCTACCATTAATGCACTTGCACTAAAAAATTATTTGTTTCTGAAATTGGCATTTTATGCATGCAATGTGAACTTTCATGAAGGTTGAAGAATGCAGACATTACACGCTTGAATAAATAGCCCAGTAAATTGGAAGCGTCATTTTCATTGAGGTGATCATCCTTTTCTTATTTGATGATCCATCTTATAAAAACTTTTTTATTGATGGATTTATATGTAAATTTTTTTATTGGACATAGCTGCCATATATGATATCTTTATTACAGTATTCTCATTGTGTCCTTCCTATATCAAATCTGTATATATAGATTTACATATTTTATCTATTCTATCAAATAAGATTGAGTAAAGTGTCTTAACCGTAAAATGTTAATACCAATTGGATATCACTTTTTTTCTATGATTTTTTATAGGTAATATTTCATTGAGGCCTCTTGAAGTTTGGGTCAAATATAAAAACATACTATAGGTTTTTTAAAAAAAAAACCTTTACACTCCTTGGAGCAGCCTAAATTTATCTTTATACCTTTTTAAAGTTAAATTATTTTTGTTTCTTTTTTTTTTGGCAATAATTAATTTGAAAGCTTCAAATTATTTTATTTTTAATTAAATTTTATTGAAATTGTGTGATTTTTTTTTTTAAATATATGATAATTTTAACTACATAAGCTTATTTAAATAAGTTATATATTCACAAATACCTTTAGTTAAATATATTTGAAAAATTATAATATATTTAGTTAAATATATTTGATAATTATAATAAATTGTAATACATGTAGTTAAATATATTTGACAAATTATCACTTATTTTGGAAAGTTTATATAATTAAAATAATAACTAAAATCATCACATAGTGTTTTTTTAAAATCAAAATATAATACATAGTTTAAATAAAACTAATTAAAAATATAAATTAACAAAACTTTCAAGTGTTCAAATTAATTTTTGCAAAATCTTCAAAAATTTTTTTTTTTTTTTTTTTGCAAAAAGAGCGAAAAAAAGGAACAAGACATTCAAATGTATTTTTATTTTACTAAGAATATAAGAGTAATGTAGTTTGCCACCAGAAGGTGAGAATGATTTTTTCAAAATCTTGAAAGGTATTTTTGTATTTATCCCATATTTTATGAGGTGTAAATGAAATATTCTTTTTTTTAATATTTAAATTCTAATGTAAAAGGCTACCAGTAACAACATTTTTTTTTTTTGTCTTAAATCAAAAAGTAAAAACAACATTTTGAATGAAATAGATATGTAAATGCAAGATCAAAAAAAGAAAAAACAGAGAAATAAATATGAAAGTGATCTACAATATTAGGAAAAAAAAAAAAGAAAAAGAAAAAAGAAAAAAGAAAGAAAAGGGCTAATGAGTAAGACAGAAGGGGAGAGTGAAACATTGGTGTTCATGTTGGGTTGCGAATCAGTTATCGATTTTCCATATAATGGGCCAACAAAAGGTTTTGTTGAACAAGGCCCAGCCCCCTGACGTTCACTATGATTTTTTTTTTCTCAGTTGACTTTCTCGTTTGGTCAACCTTCATTGTTAACTTGATCAAGATTTCACATAAAAGAATATTAATATGTTTTAGCAATTTAGACAATACCATTGAACAGTTTGTAGAGAAAAAATTAAACTATACTCCAACTATCAATCAATCAGCATCATTATCATTGGCATTATTGCCCATCATCCCAACAACGAAAATGGAAATCATTGCTCCACAACAATGCTTTTTCCATGGCAATAAAATACAATCTAAAAGCCGAGATAATTAAACTCTTACTATAATCAACTGAAATATAAGATTAGTTCAGATAATTAAACTCTAATACCAACTAAATTAAGTTATCGTGAATCCGAAGGAATCCGAAGCCTCTGAGTCCAACAATGAAAATTAGATTATCATGATGATAAAGAAAGGAGAAGAAAAATTATTTTCCTTCATTTTTCTTACACGTTCCAAAACACGAACAAACTCGTAGAAAGATGGGGAGTCTAAGCCGGCACACTATCACCGGTGCATGGGTTCTGGCAAATGATGAGTTCAAAACCACCAAATTTCCCAAACAAACTTTCAAGTTTGCTACTTGTTAGCCTCTGAATATCTTCTATCTGCAACAATTCCCCAGATTGTCCAGTATTCTGCCACCACCTCTTCAGAATTCTCCTTTTCATTCCAGATGTCTCTACAGATACAACGTCTCTCATGCGAATGCCGAGCCGGTGCAGAGCAATCTCTGCACCCCCAATTCCACTAAAAATAGACAATAATGTCAAGCCTCCTGGGTATAAAGACTTCAACACTGAGAGAAGATATCCCAGTACATCTGTCTGCAAGCAGTATCTGAGCGACCCTAGTCTTTATGTCAAACTGCTGACATCTAGTTGAGTATGTTCAACAGGATAGCCTAAAATACGTCCAAATGCCCAGGCTGCATAGCTCCCACTTTGGTTTAACGACCGGGCAGTGGTGAAGTATTTCTTTTTGATGTTCATACGAGAGCTGTCCACGCAATTCAGCGAGCATCCTCCCAACTCTATCACACAGCTGACAGATTCCAGTAGTTTCAGAATTGATGTGGCTCAACTGCTTCGTCATATCCCATGGTGGCCACCATTTCTTTGTCTGTGGTATTGCATCTTCAATGGTCATTGGTGGCTTTGGAATGACGTAAAATCTGTTCTTTCTACTCAAAGCCCAGAAAAAGTGAGTTATTCACAAAGTCAGGCTCCATGCCATAAAGGAATGATGAAACTCTTTCCCAACTTTCATGACCTACGTTTATGACATTTCCATACAAGAAATATGGAGATTGACATACCATTCTATTACCATTCTTGCTAGTATTTCCATTAGCCATTCCAATTGTGGAGAGACTAGGATCAATCTTTTCTTCCTCCCATCCCATGTTGGGTCTAGAAAAGAGGTTGAATAATCAACATACTCTTGTTTTGGCCTTTTACCTTTACGATTTTCCTCATGGTTTATATGCATGAACTGCGGAACAGCACCGAAATAATCACCAATATACTCCTCTTTAGGTCTTTTCCCTAAATAAGCTTCCTCTAAATTCATATCCACTGACTGAGGAGCATCTACACTAAGATCCTCGTTTTCCGTTTTTACATCATATGAGGGATTTCTAAGCACATCTTGCATTCCCATGCTATCATCTTTGCAACCCTTCCTGGTCTGTGAATGATTTATATGTGCAGCAGTTGAATGGTATGAGGGATTTCTACCCATACTATCAGGGTTGCAACCCTTCCTGGTCTGTGAATGATTTATATTTGCAGCGGTTGAATGGTACTGCATCAGATAAAAATAGCAGTTTGGCATTCAAGTGAAGCATGCAAATGCAAAGACTCCCATGCAAACAAAAAAAAAAGACTGCACATGGTAGAGAAAACCACCAGAATAGCATTATTCACACAAAATCACTAATAAACGAATTAAAGAAAAATGAAGAGAGCTCCTCAAACATGCAGGAAAAGGCATCCTAAATCCATATGAAATATGTGAGTAGATGTAAAACACAAGACCTTACATAAGTACAGCCAACACTAGGATTTTGATTCATATGACTATATTTGCAACCAATATGTTAGGAACTCATAAATGCATAATATTAATAAAGACATTGAGACTATTGTAAAACCAATTAGCACAGCTAATATTAGAATGTGACTGGTAAGTGAACATAATACTAATCAACAGCAACCTTATCTTTTCCACGACACTTATCAGGTATCCGACCCTTAAAAATTGGATCAGCAAGCTCCAAAATTGGTGCTTCTGAACCTGAAAGACACAAATGATTAGTAACTCATCGGTTAATAACAAGCTATACCGAATTATACTTGCAAAAATCATAATGGAATTAAATGGATAAGAAGTTTATCATCAACTTAAAGTCCAACAAAGGGAGTTACTAAAATTTAGGCAAACACTGCTTAAAGGATACTGCTGAAATTTACCAAAACCTTCTACTTAAATCAATGAATATAGAAATTAGAATGAAATGCATTAAAAAATATAAACTAGGGCAAGTATAAATATTCCAAAACTAACCAAAATTTTCAATTGCCTATGAAACCTGATTCTCAGAGAAACCCATTTCCAGCAAACAAACAGTTTTGTCCATTGTCCCAAACAAGGTTTCATTATTGAGATCCTGGGAATCAAAGATCCTGGGAATCAAAGGTTACGCTAATATTAGAATATGTACAACATAAAATTAAAGGCGAGAGCAAATTTGTTCCTTCCCAATTAACTATTATCTATATATATTTTTATTTAAATTGCACTTAAACTATACCTACCTAGTTGCTAGATATGGAAGAAAAGAGGAAAAGAAAGTAACACATGGAGGAAGTACAGTTGACAATGAATTAATTTTAAGGAAAGCTACAAGCAAATATTTCCTATATTCAATCTTTCTTATTGTGTATACCATTATGGACATTTCAACTATGTATTGGCCACCTGATAAGCTATTACTATTTTTGAATCGCAAATGAGCTAAAATAGCTGAAATCATCAGACTGTTCCAGTGTCCTGTTTCATAGTCAACAAGAAGTTTCCACATCTGATAACAAAACAAAGGCCAAAATCATAAACTTCTTGCATTAAAGCATAATTCCAATTGTCTTCCCGGATGCGTCAGGCCAAAATATGGCACACTAATTATCAGCCTACATCCAAAAATGTCATAAATTGAATAACTACAGAATAAGAATCAATCAGGACCTCATTTTTTTCTTCATCATTACGACTTGTATCATCAGTATCCTTCTCAAATCTCTCAGCCATCTGGGCAGCCACAATGAAGTCCACCAATTCATCAACCGGAGCATCTTCACCTGTCATGCAACACAAGAAGAATGTTCACGCTATGTTGAATTGTTGACGGTATCATATACCAAAAAAAAGCGCAATTTTATATATCACATGAGAATAAAATTTATACGACCAACAGTTCTGTAAATAATCTATGCACATATTAGGCAGGTTTAAAATGCAAATATATGGATATGACATAAATTCCGCTACAACACAAAACAAGTAATGTGAATTGCAAGAAACCAGGCATATCTAAATATGGTAGCTGCACTGGTACCATCAATCAGGAATATGGCAGTTGTTAAAAGTGTGTGCTAGTGCCAACTTGATGTACATGGTGAGGTCCACTTCCCTAACATCTTAAACTTTTGGTATTGATGATAACTTAAGATGGTATCAAAACCTTTTCCTCCTAACAGCTGAAGCTTCTAGATTCCATTATAACTTTATGTTAGTTCGCAGTAATAGTGGTAGACTTTTTCTGGTCAAAATCAACATACTAAGCTTATCAATTGAAAACTCAACTTCATTTACGGAGAAGTTCATCATCAACAATGATGCTCTTTTCCCATCATCAATTTCACTGGCAATCTCTGGCTCCTGCCAACAATTAAAGATTAAACATATAACAATCAGCTTAAGATAAGCGATGAACGGAAACAATTAAGTACCCGCATGTGAGTTTTCCATCATACATCTTGGAAAGAAACAAAATTATAAACAATAACCACGGTAGACTGCAGATTACCTCTTTTGGTTGAATGAGGGTGGCAATTTCTAGAGGGCTGCTTATGCCATTGTCATCAAATAAACTATCAGGAGAATCTGAGGATTCAGAGTTTGATTTTTGAGGAGCCTATTCATTTCAAAACAGGTCATATCAGCTTCTAAATTTATACAGCAATCTAACCAGCAAAATGGTATATAGCCATTCGAAAGATATTTAAAATAAACAACAAAAGAATCGTAAAAACAAACTTAAACTGCCAGAGCAGATTATTAAAATGAGAGAGAGAATTCCTTATCATATTCATCATATACACAAATGAAAATTTGAGAGCATTCCCTTAGTTCAAAACTTTTTGATGAGATTGATTAAGGAAACAGCATATATATTCTGAAAGGACTTCATCAAATTATACCATTAAGAAAGCATAACAAAGTAAGGACATTTCAACAAACAATACATCTTTACTTACCGAGTATGCAAAGAGTGTCTCCAATATCAAGTCAACATCATCCTCACCTAAATTATAAGATAAAATATTCAACCATTGAAACTTCAGCAACAAAATTTTGCCATATAATATGATTCAAAATAATATTTTTGACATATATTTATCTTCCTTCGAAGGGGGGGTAAATTCTTGGGTATAAATATCATTATTCCCTTCAACAGCCCCCAATACAGTGTACTTTTTAGATATGACATACCATTTTCTTCAATCACTTTGTCAACAAGAGACGGCCTAAATCCCATCCCAAGAAACGATGATCTTAAATTGCTTCCGGAGGAACTTGCACCATTATCCTGGAATTATACAGAAAGAAGACCATAAATAACAAACGGTTCAGCATAAATGTCAACTCAGCACATAAAACCAATCAAAATGCAATCCTACTGTCTAAAAAGGTCGCCACACCTCAAAGTTCCTTGACAAGAAAGTGTCAAGAGGAATCTCCTAATCTAGAATCTCTTCATTTGGTATTATTAATTTCTCACATGCTTTGTCCGATGAACTTTTGCTACCTGGGTAGTTTGTGAGATCGCCCTAATAAATAAATAAATAAAAAAAGGGGGAGACGGCATTCAACTGTCTTTGAAAGATAACAAAATGGATAATAGCATTTCATACCAATTTGTAAAAAGAATACAGTTGTGGCAAGGATGGAATGAAATAGCTCAAATTCGACCTCAAACGGTATGAGTTGCTAGACACTCCCTTACTCTCTGCAATAAATAATTTATGAGATGCTCAGGCCAACATTTGCGAATATCTATTCAGTAATGTAACTCTTAATATAACTAGTATAGCTATACTGTAGTTACCAAGAAATTTAGAAGCCCATATCTTTTTTGCCACTTTCGAAAATGTTTTACATTGGAAGCTCAATTTGACAATAACAACTTTTTATTAACAAGTTTTAAAAACAACAAATAGAAGAAAGAAAGTTGAAAATTAAGTTAGAAGAAGCACAAACGAAGCGTTTATATAACAGTCTGAAACATAATTTCTTTAAAGAAAAATCTTTGTGAAAATATTTGGGGCTGTTACTAAAACATTTATTTTAATGAACAAAAGGCAAACAGAAGAGATTAAAATGATCAAAAAGGAAAAAGGAGTAAAAAAACCCAGAGAAGAGAAACATTGAAATTTGGGAGGCATGGGCATGAAACGAACTCATACTCAGAATTCAGAGAGAAGATCAACATCATCATCATTGTCTCCGTCTTCACGTGCAGGAATGAGACGCCGACGCACCTGATCGGAGCTCTGACCGGAGTCTCAGGACGATAAGCGACAAATCGAGGACTACTCCATAAAGCTGCGGCGCGTACTGTACACCGCTACCACGGTGAAGTTTCCTAGTGTGAGTAAAGCATAGATTCATCGTTCACATAGCCAAGCCAAGACGACGACTGACTGCTGTTTCGTACGGCGTCATCGTGGCTCTGCTCCAACGCCACGCGTTTTTTTATGACGTGCCCCAAGTCTTACTACTGTATGCGTTACACGTGTTATTATCCCAACCAAGAGGCCCAAGAAATCCTCACTCAAATGGGCTACATGTTTGTTGGGCTAAAGTGGCCTAAACCTTTCAACTAATTTGGTTTCAAGTCAGAGATTATTGTGAAAAATTATTGTGTTCTTGCGTTGCAAATTATCATAATGATGAGAAAGTTGTTTTTTTTTTCTCTTTTTTTTTTTTTGGGAGGATGAGAAAGAAAAAATTTTATGTATGCAAGTGTTATGTGTGTGTCTCTAAGAAAAATATTAGAAAAAACTGTTATATGGGTGATGTGCTATATAAAAAGTCACTTATTTAATAATTTTTTTGAAATCCACCATGTTACATGTTATAATTAGAAATTAGAAATTATATGGGTTATAACCTAATTCTTTGCGAACTCAAAAAATAAATAAATAAATAAAATAAAAATAATAATAAGTAGACGTCATAACAATAAAAAAAAACATAGCAGATAAACTCAGAAATAAATAAATAAATAAAAATCCATCACAAAATCTAAAGAAGTAAAGTAAAATAAAGTAGAAGAGGAAATTAACTATTTATAAATATAAATCTATTAAATAAATGTCAATTATCGGAGTATAAATTCAATATGAGAAGGAATTTGTGGTTGAAGTTGAGTCATTGCGTGGGATTTTGAAATTTCTTCAGCTTCGAATAACTGTTGCTTGGTCTTGAATCGTTTTAGACGTTGATTGCACTTGCAATTGACAATGATTTTCTCTAATGCAACAGCATGCTTTATGAGATAGAGGACACGCTCCATATCACCTAAGAAATAATTATAGCTAAATATTTCCACTTCTTTGAGTTGATAATGGGGGCAATTTGGAACTTCCGCAGGCCAATTATGTCGATTTCTATCACTGTAAGAGTGATCATCTGATGGCACCTGAACCAGCCATATTATTAACAAAAACAACAACTTAAATTCTTATAATTAATACAAAAAATAAATAAAGAAAGGGAAAAAAAAAAAAAGTCATACATGTGCGCGTATACCAGAAGCACTGAAAACTTAATTATGTTGTATCAATCAATAGAATATTAATTTTGTATCGAGCATATATACACCGTGAAATCAAACAAACAATATTTTTTAAAAAATAATAATAATAATACAATATAATTTAAGCTTCTACTTATACTTAATGGAATATTATAGATACTCACATGTAGTTCAAGTCTCTCTAAATTTGGGAACGCTTTCATTATAAAACGTAAATTGCGGAGTCCACCGCAGTTTTCAAATCCACAGTGAACTAATGTGTAATGTACTCGCTTAATATTTGGTAATATAGGATACTCATAGTCATAATTAGAGTACACCTTTCTCTGAAAAAAGAATATACAAATAAATAAATCTCTAGCATATTATATGAATATATATAATCAAGGAGCAGAGTATTAGAGCATCAAAATTGCAAAAACAAACCTTAGGAATATCGGTCATTCTGAGAAACTGAATCTGAGGAAGCCAGCAAGAAAAGTAAGAAAAGAGGTCTCTGTAAAAATTGGAAGGACCAATATGAAAATCAACAAGCAAAGGCAAATTCCTGAGAATGAAGTTACGAGCATAGTTCTTAAAATCCCCTTTGAAGTAGAATGAGACAAGATTTACTAAATCACAAATTTCAACCCTTCGCAAGTTGCGGCCAGTAGCAACGATCTCCAAATGCTTCAATGCAAGTGAATGTCCACAAACTCTTAAATGTGACAAATTTTGGCACTCTTCGAGGACTAATCGCTCAAGAAGGGTGGCATTTGACAACAAGTATTCAATCTCTTCTCCACGTATACTGACGTGCCTCAGAGAAAGCACTTTCATGGTCTTGAATCCAACATATTTCACACAAAAAAAATTGGGGAAAAACTTGTACAGATATCTCTTCATGTCATTACAAAATGGATAACGTTCTGAAAAATCCAACTCAAGCCTTTCAAGTACATTAGATCTCAAACCAAACCTAATCCACCTATCAATGTGTTTTTTATGCCTGCGACGCAAGTAATAGCAAACCCTCAATGATTCGATAGCTCCTGAGTGTTGGTCTACTACCTCATTAACCCACCTGATGTAGGTTTTCCTATTCTTATTCAAATATTTGGTTACATGACTAAGACAAGTGAGGGTGCCATACTTCGGAGTTACATGATCAACATCGAAATCCAGAGACATTCTTGTAAACCTCCATAGATACCGCCATCGGCTTGAGAGGACACTGGTAGCTACTGCTTCCTTTAACGGCAACAGAGACAGTATACCAACTATGATATCATCTGGAATGTCATCTAAATTAGCATACTTCCCACGATCACCCTTTCTTTTCTATAATCAAAACCATATTAGTTACGAGTTAGTTTATTAATTAATCTAATTAATTAAACATATGTAGTATATTCCATATAAAATAGACAACTCTTCTAACTCCTAATACTATTTTTATTGTTCTTTCCATGGTACTTGTCATATAGAGCAGTCAAAAAAAATAAAAAATAAAAATAAAAAATAAAAATTCTTTTACCTTGTGCTTCTTCTGCATTGTATCTGACATTCTATCCATAATGTGTCGATATACCAGAAAATTGACCAAAAAAAAATATAAATAGATAAATAATAAGTAGTAAATATAAGGATAATTAACCAATATATTTTTATACTGCAGTGGTAAGACTGTTAAAATTTTGTCTTACCTTGTACCTAACATTCGAGCTCCGACCTTCCAGACAATACTAGTCTTCCACTATTCTGGTGTTGGGGTATGGACGAAGGCAGTGCAAAACGTGTTGAGAGATTGGAACTAGAAAGACAATTATCTATATATATATATATATATATACTATAAAACAATTTAGGTCTTTTTTCTCAGCCGTTACAGCTTCCCCTCCTAAAGATATATTACATATATCGAAAGAAGATTAAATAAGAAAGCAGAAATAAATAAAAAAGATTAAAAAAAAAAAGAGAAATAAATAAAACAGAATAACTATATAAACAAATAAATAAGGAAATTTAATTGTTTTTATAAGATGGTTATTGTAGTGGGTTGTGGTCTTGGATTTATTGGGCCTCAAAATGGATTTGTATCTAGATTATCTTCATGGGCGTGAATTTGGGCTTCGAACTCGACTCGTTTCACAGCCCAAAAAATGAAAAAAAATTATGTTTATGTAAATTTTGGGGAACAAACTGTATATTAACTTTCTTGACTAAAACTTCAAGCGAAAAAAAAAAAAAACACTTTCTTGATTAAAACTTTAAATTGTTAGCACTTAAAAACAGTCTTCTTTTATTTTTTTTATTTTTTCACTCTGGATCTGGAAATGAAAATTGAAGGGCCTAGACGAACAGAATGATTAAAATTTGCATAACAAACATAACTTGTTTATGCAAATAAAAAAGGGTTAAAAAAAAGATAAATAATAATCAATTAAATTGAACAGAATAATAAAAAGAAATAATAATAAAATAAATATAATAAATTACTAGGAGACGACGACGATTTGGCCCGCTTGGCCTCCTCCTCGTCAGAATTCAGAAAAGAAGATCAACATCATCATCGTCTGCGAGACTGAGACGCCGACGCACTGATCGGAGCACTGAGCGGAGTCTCAGGACGATAAGCGACAAATCGAGGACTACTCCTTAGAGCAGCGGCACGTGGTGTACACCGCTACCACGGTGAAGTTTCCCCCTAATGTGAGTGAAGCATAGATTCACATAGCCAAGCCAAGACGACGACAGACTACTATTTCGTACGGCGTCATCGTGGCTCTGCTCCAACGTCACGCCGCTTTTTTGTGACGTGCACCAAGTCTTACTAATTGTATGAGTTACACGTGGTATTATCATAACAAAGAGGCCCAACAAATCCTCATTAAAATGGGCTACACATTTGTTGGGTTAAAATGGCCCAAGCCTTTCAACTAAGTTGGGCTAAAAATTTTTTGTTAGAGAATCATGGCCCAATAACTTTAATTATTGTTATTTGATATTTGTTTATATATTTATAAACAAAAGGTAAAGACGTAAACATATTTTTATCAGTACGTCAAATGCTAAATGTCACACACATCAATTAATGAATAAAGACTAAAATCGCACATCAATACTTGTCCAATATAAAAGAGCAACCATGTTTCCGATTAAAAAACTAAAATCACACATCAATAATTGTCAAATATAAATGTTTCCAATTAAGAAACTACATAAACAATAACCACCCTAAATACTCATCAACTACATACTCATTTAAAAAAAAAAAAAAAAAAAAAAACTATATATTCTCATACTCTGTCATTAACCACATCAATAATTACCTACATGCTCACTCAACATGAGCCACTCACCACACTCATCAATTATTTCATCGCTCTCCACCAAATTCATAATATCAATCAGTGAAAATTTGCTATTAGACTGTTTAAAAAATAAAAGTAAAAAATTATATTTTAAATCTAACTTCAATTAAGTGCAATTTATACTTTGCAATTAAAATTAGAGAATAGTTTTGACCCTTTCTTTAAAAAAAAAAAAAAATTACTTATCATATCAATTGCAGTTCCATTGATGATGATCAATCATGATGACAAATGACAAATGATAAAATTCAAAAATATTAGTGGAAATCTAGTGTAATTATGCTTTCCAGTCTTTCCTTTCTTGAACCATAATGCATATGTATTCCATCTTTTTCTAAGATTAATAAAAAAAAATTAAAAATAAATATATTAAATGCATCTTTAATATTTTTTTTATAGATTGTTATTTATTTGATAGATAAGTTGAAAAGTTTGTAATGTATGCTACATGAATATTCAATTGATAGATGCTCAACCGAAAAACATCTTTCATAATTGTGTTTAAATCCTAATTAATTAATTATGTGTAAATCTATTTTTTTATTAAAAAAATAATAACAATTTATAATGATACATTTATATATTTTCTCCTTTTGAAAAATAAATTATATTCTTGATAGGGTTGTTTTGTTGAGTCAGCATCTGAAAAATATCTATTTTTTTATTACATAATTTAATAGAGTTTTTAAACAAAATCATTGAGATTTTTTTTTTGTTAAATAAATATCTATATTTATAATGTGGTAAAAAAATAATAATAATAACTATCTATAAAGCCATTGGAGATACTTTTATAACATATAGGTCTATGAATCAATCAATAAATAAATATACAAACATATATTGATAATAAGGATTGAAATAGAATATTCAAACTTTAAATTTTGATCCGGAGAAAATAGTATTTTTGCCATTATAAATCAAATTTTAAGTTTAATGATGACCAGGTTGTTGGCTAGTAAAAGGTTGGCCAGATTTCTCCATTAATTCTTTTATATCTACCATATGAAATATAAATTTTCCAGTTTTTTTTTTCTATTTTTTTGCAACAATATTTTTTTCAAATTAAGTTTTATTTATTGTATTTATAGATTTAATCCAATACCAAAATCATTCAGAATATACTTTCAAAATTTGGATTCAATTATATACATACATATATATATATATATATATATATATATATATATATATATATATATATATATATATATATGTGAAATCCTTTCCTTTCCTTTTAATTTATAATATATTAATTAATATCCCAAATAAAAAAAAGGTATATATGATCTCAGGAGGACGAAAATGAAAATTGAAACGCCACTTGGCCCCAAAAAACCTTGTGGGACTGGAATAACAATTAAATGCAGTGAGGTGAGGGCGTTAAACAAGAAAGGGATTGACCATCGCTGATCGCTGTGAGATCCAATCAGTATCTAAAGATGCAAGTCGGATTATGATATACATGAAAAATAAATAATAATAATAAAAAAAAATGCAAGTGGGATTGAATGCCACATTGATTATATAATGTTCAACTTGATCTCCAACCATACCCGACCAAAAATATTTTCTTTCTCTCTTCCCGAAAAAAAGAAAAAAAAAAAGAAAAAAAAAACTACACAGAAGGAGCATAATATAATTTTTTTTCTCTTACTCTCATGAAGCACCAAAAATAAAAAAAATAAAAAAAATAAAAAAAATAAAAAAAGGAAAAAAAATCTCACTCTTTATAAGTCGTTTTTAAGGTCAATTTCGTTGAAATGTATGCCTTTTTAAAAAATATGCCTTTTAAAAAAAAGATTTTGCATTTTGCAAATTTTCTAGATTCAATTATATGAAAAATGAAAATAAAAAGAAAAATTGCTAAAAAAATAATTTATAAATATTTATATAATTTTGATCACAAAAATATCTATAAAATGCATAAAAATGAGATATTTTTTCACTAATAAGAAAAAGGAAAATTAAAATACTTATGTGGTGTCGATGAGGGAAGTTGGAAATCATAATTATGCCCATACACACATAATTGTCACAATTTTCAAACGCACCTGAGTCTATCCTGTATCAGCACCGAAAAACGAAAAAAAAAAGCTGAGTCAATCTTGGCAACTGGACTTTTCAAGTGTAATTTTCCTGACTATCATTTTATGACCCCTACTGATTTTCTGAAATCTAGTTTCGATGTGTTTTTCTGTATATGAATATATTGTCAGGAGCCTTAAATTTTATTTTTTATTTTTTTTTTCAATTTGCTGTGAAGAAAAATATATTTGATTTTAAGTATGTATTGTTTCTAGAGGGATTCCTTTTTAAACGAGTTGGTTCTGTTCCAAAAAAGAAATTTGAAAAACCAATTACGAGTTATTTGTTGTACCACATTCTTAAATAATGTGTATTTTAACTACTAATTTGCTACCAAGGACCTTACCTGGTCAAAGATGAGGGATTTAAGTTGGTAGAAAAATACCTATTACTATTCTAAATCTTCGAAGCAAATGAAAAAATGATGTGTATTATAACGTAATAGATTATTGTTTTTAATTAAATATTAAAAACCCAATAATATACATTATAAGAATCGCAATTATACACGTCGCACAAAATAAATATCGATGTTTTGTGAAGCATCGTCTAACGTCTTATCACTAAAATTATAAAATAAAAAGCGATGTATTAATAGTATCGTCTAATATTAAAGAAAAACCAACGTTATACACCATGAAGTTAAAATACGTTGCCTATTTTTTGAGTTTTTAGTGATGCTTTTTGAAATACGCTATCTATTTTTTGAGTTTTTAGTGACGGTTTTTGAGTTTTTAGCGATGCATTTTGAAATGCATCACTGATTTTGTGAGTTTCTAGCGATACATTTTCAAATGCATCACTTATTTTTTGAGTTTTTTGCGATTTTTATATTAATTTTTAGTGACGCTTTTTGTAATGAGTCGTCTTTTTTTTTTTTTTTTAAATTTGCTTATTATTATTTTGTAAAAATTAATTAAAATAGTAAAAATACAAAATAATTAAAATACAAAAAAATTAAAACTAGCTTCATCCAAAATAATTAGAATATAAAAGTTCAAAATAAACATTTTCATAACAAAATAATTATCCAATAAATTAAATATTATCTCATGAAATATTTTTACAATTTGTTAAACTATTATATATGTAAAAGCAAATGCAATATTAATTAAACTTCCATGAATGCATAGTTATTGAGATGGAAGTTGACATCTTTTTGTTGACGATATTACACCCTTATACTGCATATGGAAAAATTAAAAAAATTATTCACACTTATGCAAAATAAATAAATATTAATTATTATTAATAAGTAATTTAGTGAATGAGAATTTAAATAATATTACCATTGTTCTTAAAATTTGGCAAGGCACATTTCTCCTAATTAAAAGCGGAAAACTTATAATGAAGCGGATCAAAAAATTAATTAAATGAATAATAAAAAATGTTATAAATATTACTTAAAATATAAGTGATAAATCTATGTATCAATTTATTTAGAAGATATTTTTTATCCACATCCTCTCACAATCATTAGAACATAGCCACTCTCATATTCATCGACACTTAGCAACTGTATGATAAATGGATTGTAAACCATTGGAGTATCGCCAAAAACATCTTCTTCAACAAAAGTACGATGTTGTGGTGAAGTTAAAACAACAAACTATCTCAAATCAAGTTGATCTTTAACATAAAATACTTGTTGAACTTAGCAAAACAATGTCAAGCAATATCACAAATAAAATATCTACAAAAGCAAGATTAAAAAAACTTAACGAACGAAACTTGCGGTTAAAATGAAAAAAAAAAAAAAAACACAACTAAACAATGTCTCTGTCAATCACAAAGAAAAAAGAAACTCACCTAATCGATGGAGACAAAGAAAGAAAAAACCAAGCTAACCACGAGGGTGACACAGAGAAACCCAGCTTCCTGACGGCAATGTAGGCAAATAAAAATAAAACCCGAAATATCCCACTCTTCAAGTCTCTCTTAGATTGATTCCAAATCTAACATCTATTAGGTAGTGTACTTGATGTAGTTTTAGAAAAAAAAAAAAAGAGGATTCAAAGGCGCGAATAAAAATTTTAAAATATGCCAAAAATTTTCAGAAAATTGCAAAAAGGTGACTCTTTTGAAGAATCTTTTTTTTTTTTTTTAAATTAAGAGAACAGGCGACGCATTTACATCTTAAAGCATTGGCTGTTCCATCAATGTTATTATTTTTTTGTTTTTTAATTAGATTTTTATTCTTCATCTAAAAATAAATATTAAAAATATTTCTTATATATGTGAAACAAAATTATCAAAGTGGTAGTTTAATTATTTTGTTTTCCAAGTACAGTTTATTTACTTTAAAATCTGGTAAATCTTTAATGTTTTTTCTTATAAAGGGAATAAGCGACGCATTTACAACAGAAAGCGTCGCCTGTTCTAAGTTTTATTTTTTGTTCCTTAATTTGATGGAACAGACGATGCATAAAAAGCAAAAAGAGTCGCCAGATACTTTTTATTTTTTTCTTTTTTAATAGTTATTAATTTGCTTTTGAAATACAGTTTATTTACTTTTAAAAGTTGCAAGTATTAAAATATTTTTTTTTTAATTAAGAGAACAGGAGACGCATTTACAATTAAATGCGTCGTTTTTTTCTCTCAATTTCTTTTTTTTCTTTGATTAATTTTTTATTTTTATTTACAAATAAACACCAAAAATATTTCTTAAAAATGTGAAGCAAAATATCGAAAATTACTGTTTATTTTTTTGTTTTTCAAGTACACCTTTATTCTTTATAAAATTTGCATGTCTTTTAAATTTTTTATTTTTTTTTAATTGAGAGAACATGCGACACATTTTCTTCAAAAAGGAATGCCTGTTCTTGAATTGTGGGATCGAGCGACCCATTATGGTCGAAAAGCGTTGCCTGTTCCATTTTTTATATTTTCTTTCTAATCTTTAAATAGTTTTTTAATTGTTCATCTATAAATATATTCATGTAGCAATCCAATGAACATCAATTGCATTGATCTGAAAATAGAAAACAGTTTTGTCAATGCTTTTCTCAATTATTCACATATATATGTATTCATGAAACACAAAATTTCTCAAAACCTAATTGAGGGTATACCGAATGTAGAATTCTAATTCAACAAAGACTTATTGACCAATTTCTCTACATAACTATGTTAAGCGAGCTGAACTTTCAGGTCTTTGTGTTTCAATGATAGCTTATTTGCTTTTTTAAAATTGGCAAGCCTATTAAATAAATTCATCTTTTTATTTAATTTGAAGGAATAGGCGATGCATTTACAGGAAAAAGAGTTGCCAGATCCTTTTTTTTTTTTTTTTTTCCTTTAGTTTGTTATTAATTTTTTTTTTGTGTTTTCAAGTACAATTTATTTGCTTTGAAAATTTGCAAGTCTCATAAATATTTTTTTAAAAAAAAAATTAAGGGAACATGCGACGCATTTACAATATAAAGCGTCGCCGGTTCCTGTGATATCAATTTTTTTTTGTTCTTTAATTAGTTTTTTATTGTTCATATATAAATAAATACTGAAAACATTTTTTAAAAATGTGAAGTAAAATTACTAAGTTGGTTGTTTAATTTTTCTGTTTTTCAAGTACAGCTTAATTGTTTTTAACATTTACAAGTCTTCTAATTTGCTTTTTTTTTTATTTTAAAATAAATTGAGGGTACATGCGATGTATTTCTAGCAAAAGGCGTCACCTGTTCATAAATTTTTGGGCACAGGCAAAACATTTTGATCAAAAAGCATCGTCTGTTTGTGTTTTATATTTTCGTTTTTTCTTTAATTAGTTTTTTGAACTTTCATCTACAAATATATTCATGTAGCAATCCAATGAACAAAAATTCCATTGTCTAAAAACAGAAAACAGTTTTATCAATGCCCTTCTCAATTATTCACATATATGTGTATAGACGAGACACAAAATACTTCAAGACATAATTTAAGATAGAGTACCGAATATAGAATTCTAATTTAACAAGCACTTATTGACCAATTTATCTACATAAGTATGTTAAATGAGCTTAACTTTCTGTTCAATGATAGCTTGTTTTTAAAATTTTGAAAGTCTATTAAATTGTTTTTCCTTAAAAATAAAAATAACAATTGAAGGAACAGGCGACACAATTCATCCAAAAGTGTCACCTATTCCAATTTTTTTTTTAATCTTTAATTAGTTTTTTTAATTCCTCATCTACAAATTAAAAAAAGCATATTTGCAAAATTAAAAGAAAAAAAACTAGAAATAACTTTCAAATTAAAAAAAAGGTAAAAATTAAAATTATATTGGAAAAAGGCAAAAATTGATTGGGTGAAAAGGCGACGCATTTGTTGAAAAAAGCGTCCCTATTTTTATATTAAGCATCCTCTAAAATTTGCAAGTCTTTTAAATTGTATCTTTATATTTAAAAAAAAGGGAACATGCGACACAATTCCGTTCAAAAGCGTTGCCTGTTCCATGTTTTTTTTATTTTTTTAATTATTTTTTTAATCTACAAATAAGCATTGAAAATATTTATTGAAAAAGGTAAATAAAAAAAAGAGAAAAAAAGAAGAAGGGAAAAAATAAAATTAAATAAAAAAAAGATAAAAATTTTTAGGTGAAAAAGCGACTTATTTGTTGAAAAATGCATTGCCTTGTCCTATATTTGGCTACGGGAACAGGCAACGCAATTTCGTTCAAAAGCGTTACCTGTTCAATTTTTTTAATTTTTCCTTTAATTATTTTTTTTTATCCACAAATAAGCACTGAATATATTTATTGAAAAAAGGTAAATAAAAAAAGGCAAAAGAAAAGATAAAAATTAAAATTAAATAAAAAAGGTAAAAATTGTTTGGGGGAAAAGGCGATGCATTTGTTGAAAAATGCATTGCCTATTCCTATATTTGGCTACGAGAACAGGCGAGGCCATTCCGTTCAAAAACGTTGCCTGTTCCATGTTTTTTATTTTTTCTTTAATTATTTTTTTTCATTTAGAAATAAGCACTGAAAATATTTGTTGAAAAAGGTAAATAAAAAAAGGTTAAAAAAGGGAGGAAAAATTAAAATTAAATAAAAAAGGTAAAAATTGGTTGGGTAAAAAAGCGATGCATTTGTTGAAAAATGCATCGCCTTTTCCTGTATCTGGCTATGAGAACAGGCGACGCAATTCCGTTCAAAAGCGTCGTCTGTTCTAATTTTTTTATTTTTTCTTTAATTATTTTTTTCATTTACATATAAGCACTAAAAATATTTGTTGAAAAAGGTAAATAAAAAAAGGTAAAAATTGGTTGGATAAAACAGCAACGCATTTATTGAAAAATGCATCACTTTTTTCTATATTTGGCTACGTGAATAGGCGACAGAATTCCGTTCAAAAGCATCATCTATTCCATTTTTTTCTTTAATTATTTTTTTTCATCTACAAATAAGCACTGAAAATATTTATTGAAAAAGGTAAATAAAAAAGGCAAAAAAAAAAAAAGGTAAGAATTAAAGTTAAATAAAAAAAGATAAAAATTGGTTGGGGGAAAAGGTGATGCATTTGTTGAAAAATGTGTCGCCTATTCCTATATTTGGCTACGGGAACAGGTGAAGCAATTCCGTTCAAAAGTGTTGCATATTCCATTTTTTTTTTATTCTTTCTTTAATTATTTTTTTCATCTACAAATAAGCACTGAAAATATTTCTTAAAAAAGGTAAATAAAAAAAGGCAAAAAAAGAAGGTAAAAATTAAAATTAAATAAAAAAGGTAAAAATTGGTTGGGGGAAAAGACGACACATTTGTTGAAAAATGCGTTGCCTTTTCCTATATTTGGCTACGGGAACAGGCGATGCAATTGCGTTCAAAAGCGTCACCTGTTCCCTTTTTTTTATTTTTTTCTTTAATTATTATTTTTTCATCTACAAATAGGCATTGAAAATATTTGTTGAAAAAAGTTAATAGAAAAAGGGAAAAAAGGGAAAAATTAAAATTAAATAAAAAAGATAAAAATTTTGTTGGGTGAAAAGGCAACGCATTTGTTGAAAAACGGTGAGGAATCTTGGCAAATGGACCACAGAAATGAGTTTAGAGGGTTCACAAATGGTGGGAGAGGTGTGTAGGTTGGGCTGAAACGGCTGAAAGATGGCCAAACAGCCAAAAAAGGCCAAACAACCGGCGGCGGCATCAAACGGCCGATCCCATCACATCGACTGGAAATTTGGCTGGTGAGGTAGCCCAAGGGTGGGTAACAATGGTGGCTGGCGCATGGATGCAGAGGGTGGATGGAATTGGGCAAAACGGTGATGATCCGGCTGGGCATAAAACTAGGAATGTTAATGGGGCGGGGTGGGGTTGGTTTTTAAAATCTCGTCCCTGTCCCCGCGGGGAATTTTTCATCCCATCCCTATAGTTTTTTCCGTTTCTTTAGAAGCGGGGTGGGGACGGGGATTTCCCAATCGGTGAAGGTGAGGGGCGGTTTTCTCCTTTTTTTTTTTTTTTTTTTAATAATTGATATAATATTTTTTGAGAAGGTTTAGGAATTGTTATCTTTTTCTTTCCATCCAAGCATTAAAGCTTATGCTACAAACTTCTGCTCGTTCATTAAGCAATATATATATATATATATATATATATATATATATCTATACACACCTAATTGTGATAGAATTTGATTTTATAGTCACAAAAAAGTTTTTGTTCTGGTGATATCCTCCAAGCATAATTATGTAATGGCATAATTTACATTTATGTATATGCTTAGTAAGCAAAGAATACAAAATCATGTTTTATTACAAAGGAAAGGGATTTTTTGAATGTAAAGAAGAGCTTCCCCTGCACATTAACTGACTTTGAAGAAGATCAATAGCAACCCAAAAATGTGGTTGAACCTGAACTGAAATTTAATTGGTCTAACGCAGCATGATACAGTAGATTCACCCCCATGTAACCACCAATGGTAAAAACAAAGAACGAAATGAATTATTACCAAAAAAATAAATAGAATATGTACAAATGTTGTGATGTACTTCAACGTTCCCATAAATTCCAACAGAAAAATTGATTGAAGGTGGTATAAATTATACATCTTTTCATTATTATTATGTAATTTCTGGCTTTTACCTTAATGAATTGAGAAAGACCATCTTTGAAAACTTGAACATATGAAAAATAAATTTGGTAATATTGGGTATGCTTACTGCAATATACCAAAGCTAAAAGTTGAATGGCTGTGAAAAGTAGGAAGTTGATCAAACCACAACAATTAATTCCCAAAAGCAGTTTGTAACAGTCAAGGAGTTTGTGGTAGTATGTAACACCCCGTCCCAAATCGCACCGGAATCCGTGCACGTTGACCGAGGTTGACTGTTGACCGTTGACCAAAGGGGTCAAAAGTTGACTTTTTGACTCGGTGAGAATTTTGAGTTGACTAGGGTACCGTGGCGAAGTGCACGATGCCATGAGTTCGTAGACTGGTAGCACGTCGAAAATGGAGCTACGGTTTGGAAGTTATGGACGAAACAAGTTGCGGTCCAAACTGTCCAAGGGGTGCCGGAGTTGACTTTTTGTTTATGGGGAATTGAGCTTTGACTCATGCATGGTTGTGAAGTGCTCGTCGATACGAGTTCACAGACTAGCGGCACGCTCAAAACGGACATCCGGTTAAAAAGTTATGGACGTTTGAAGTTTACCGGATACCGTATTATTTTAATGTTTTTGGGTCGTGAACAGTGAAATGCCACGTGTCAGCTTCTGAGTGGTCCACGTGGCATGAACAGTGTCATGCAGGGTTTTAATTTTGAAAAACTCTCGGGGAAGAGAGAGAAAGAGAGAGAAAGAGAGAGAGGAGAGAGAAAGAGAGAGAGAGGACCCGCCGGCCGTCGGTCATTTTCACGTTTTTCCGGCCTAGTTACTGTACACACGCCGGCCAGCCAGATTGCCCACCTCATTTCCGGCAAAACCTCCAAATTTCACGGCGAACGGCCGCCGGACGCGCCCGGATCGGACGTCCGAAGTTTGGCGGCGATTTTTCCCCCTCCACCGCCGGCCACCGCGAATCGGCACTATTCCGGCCGATATACAGTACACGCGCCATACACCCATCATCCTCTCCTCAAGTCCGGCCTACCCACCAAAAATCACGGCCATCGGACCACCGACGCGCCGGGATCGGAGCGTTTTCCGGCGAGGGGTCGAAAATCTTCAAACGGTGATTTCTCCGCCGTCCGACCTCCGTTTTGCTCACCGTCGGTCCCGTTGGATTGCTCTCCTCACGATCTACAAATCTGCAAAATTTCACAGCAAACGGCCACCGCCGGAAAATACTGTTCCGGCGACGGTTGCCGGTGACCGCGGCGGCCTGCCGGAAAATACTGTTCCGGCGAGTACCCGAAAATTCCGGCCAGCTCCAGTCCGCAGTGTTCGACCTCCTGAACCCAAATCCGACTTCCGTTTTCACCAATTCGCGACGGTTTGGGAGAATTGCGGAGCCGAAACCCGAAAAGCTTCCCGATAAAATTCAAACCCCGTCGGGTACGATCATCGAAAATTAAGACTGGATCTGTGATTAGCATCACTCGAGCTTCGATTCGGTATATAACTCGTAAATTCTAGATATCGTTTGTGTTTTGACCCCCCGGGTACCGGGTATTATTTACCCGAATAAAATATTAATTTATTTGACTGTCTGTGAATTTTGTTCTAGGAGCACCGGTGAGTCGTAGAATTGATCCCGTAGTGGATCATGGGTTAATTGCGTGCTCAAGGTGAGTGACCCACCTTCAAATTAATTTTGGGGAATTTAATTGATGAATATATTATGTGTGAATTAAATATTTGGAATTTAATTTCTATGTGCCAAATATTTATTGGATTTATTGTAGAATTATTTATGAATTTATTGGATTTAAGAAAATGCGAATTCTACAATTTATGCCATGTGGAATTATTTTATGGTTTTGAGGATTTTGAAATTGGTGTGGTTTTAATGGTAAATTGGGCACGATTCGATTTTCAAATATTTCAAGGAAAATATTTGGTTATGTTGGTGATTTCAATTTTTATGAAATATGCCCATAAAATATTATGGGATTTGATTATGATATTTCGAGAAATTATTTATGCTTGGAAAAAATGTGGATATTTGAATTGATGGATTTGGGAGTTGGTGGATTTGAAAATCATGGGATTTATGGTATTAATTATAAGGAAATTGTGGAGAATTTCCCGGTTCAAGCGGATGGATTATGCCCGCTATGCTTATGAAAAATGTGAAATTTGTTTTAAATTTATGGATTTTATGATTTTTAGATGCACCGTGCACGTACTGGTGTTCTGATTATGTGATATGGTATATGTGATATGGTTAGTGTGCACACGGTTGTGATTAGCGCGCAGGTGGGTGTGAGTAGCGCGCGGTTGATATTATGAGGGTGTCCTGTGGATGCCATCGGAGAGGGCGGCCACCCCCCTTTGGCCGGGACACCAGGTTAGCAGCGGCGCAGTGGGACGCCACGCGACCGTATGCCGGTTTCTTTCTATAACCTCCTGTCTGGCGGTACCTTGGGACGCTGGGTACTGTTGGCGCCACTGGTATATAGTGGGTGCATCAAATGATTTTCAGAACTGTGTTTTAAAAATAAAATGTTTGGAAACTGAATTGGAATTAAAAATATAATTGTTACCGCTTCTGGTATTTAATTGATGTCTTGGTTTTCGAGGAATATGAATAAAGGGTTTTGTGAAAAGGTTTTAAAAGGGGAACCTTTCCAACTGAGAGAATATACTTATTACTGTGATATTATATGGTATAGTAGTAGGGTCGCTCACTGAGATGATTAGCATCTCACACTCTTAAATTCCGTTCCTCTAGGTACCAGGTTGTCGGTGTTCATCCAGAGCGGACTTGATCTTCATCGCTGTTTTACTTCGTGAAGTACCCTGTTCGTCTTTATTGCAGTTGTACTATTTCTTTCATTCTTGTTGTATTTATTATGCACTGGATTACTGTATTTATTTCGAAGTGCTGAAAATTGTGGAACCAATTTGTAGTATTGTAGGAGGAATAAGGGGATATTTTTGAAGTGTGTTTTCAGTGTAGGTAAATTTATGGTAAGTAAATCCCTTAGGGGAGGTGCTGCCGGATTTTCCGTTGGAAGGTTCGGTGGTATTTCCCTGGGATCAGGGCTTGTCTAGGGTTCCGGGGAGGAATTCTGGACGGGTCCTGACATAGTAGGTAATATATAGCTGAACACTAAAATGGTCAAGAAGAGCTAGAAGCAAATCTCAAAACCAAAAAGCTTTCCAATATTGAATAACTAAATTTTGCTTCTAGCTATGCAAATTGCAAACTGAGAGAACTTGGAAATGATGTTCTACAGTGACTTAGCATAACTTTAGGATGGGTAACTTAGCATTGCATTGATGTTCTACGGTGAATATTTTCCCACAATTAAAGCAAAGACCTTTTTACCTTCTCATCTCTCCATCATTTCAAATGGTACATAATAACAAATAGCTTTCATATTTGTTCCCATTTATCAAGAACTACAAAGAGATACTATGGTCATTATAGGACTGCTAGGAAGATGAGAAAAAAATAAAATAAAAATGGAAACGAAGGGTGACCTGAGGGAGGTGATGCTTGGTGGTGGTGGCGGTGGCTGTGGAGAAGAATCTGCAGCAACAAGGCTGAGTTAAGCTGAGGGAGCTGGTGGCGGCGGCGGTAGGCACTGCTGGAGCTAGGCTGGTTGTTAAATGTTAGCTGAGTTAAGCAAGGGAGTTGAGGGAGACTGGAGATGGTGGTGGCGGCACTAGAGACTGGAGTGTAAGTTAAATGTTAACTTAGGGCCGGCTGGGAGTTTCAAGCTTCAGTTAATAGTGACTTACAATGGAAATAAAAAAAATAAAAAAATAAAGAAAACGTAAATATATACGGGCAGAGTTCGGGCCGGGGTGTTTAATCCCTGGGCCTAGCCCGGCCCTGATTCGAACCTAAGGAATTAAGCCCGAGCCCGCCCCGTAGCCCCTTTTTTGGGGAAAAAACCACCCCGTTAGAGGTGTTACACCGCGGTTTTCGAGGTGGACGGGGCAAATTGACATTCTTACATAAAACGTGTTCGAAAAGACCCGATTCGAATCCGTGGGTCTAGAGAGAAAATGCTCGAGTTTGGAGGACAAAATAGATATTTTGAAACTTGTTTTCTGCTGGTCATGCTTTCCAACATTTATATAGAATCTTGAGTCACTAACAAATGAAAATTTAAGACTGATTTGGACACTGATATAAAAATGATATTTCAAACTTTACAGAACTATAACTTTTTATCTGTAACTCAGAATTTAGCATGCCAGTCTATGAACTCGTATCGATGAGCTCTACACAATGGTATATTAGTCAAACCAAAAATCTTAACCATAAAAAAAGTCAATTTTAGACCCATATATTGTTTATTTGGTCAAATTTAGTCAAACCTTGTCAAACTTGTACAATATGAATATTTTGATACGGATTGTTACATGATGACCAGCCAATTAGCTAGTAAAAGGTTGGCCAAATTTCTCCATTAATTCTTTTATATGTTCCATATGAAATATAAATTTTTCAGTTTTTTTCTACTTTATAGCAACAATAATTTTTTCAAATAAGTTTTATTTATTACATTTATAGATTTAATCCAATAACAAAGTCATTCAGAATATACTTTCAAATTTTGGATTCAGCTATATATATGTGTGAAATCTTTTCCTTTCCTTTTAATTTACAATATATTAATTAATATCCCAAATAAAAAAAGGTATATATGATCTCAGGAGGACGAAAATGAAAATTGAAACGCCACTTGGCCACAAAAAACCTTGTGGGATTGGGAATAACAATTAAATGCTGTGAGCTGAGGGCGTTAAACAAGAAAGGGATTGACCATCGTTGTGTGAGATCAAATCAATATCTAAAGATGCTACTCGGATTATGATATACAAGGAAAAGAAATAATAATAATAAAAAAAATGCAACTGGGATTGAATGCCACATCGATTATATAATGTTCAACTTTATCCTCCAACCATACCGGACCAAAAATATTTTCTTTCTCTCTTTAGGAAAAGGAAAAAAAAAAAAAAAAACTACACAGAAGGAACATAATATAATTTTTTTCTCTTACTCTCATGAAGCACAGAAAAAAAAAAAAAAATCACTCTTTGTAAGTCGTTTTTAAGGTCAATTTCGTTGAAATGTATGCGTTTTAAAAAAATATTTTCCATTTTGCGCATTTTCTAGATTAAATTATAAGAAAAATGAAAATAAAAAGAAAAATTGCTAAAAAAAAGAATTTAAAAATATTTAAATAATTTTGATCATGTAAAATGCATAAAAATGAGATCTTTTTTCACTAATAAGAAAAAGGATAATTAAAATACATATGTGGTGTAGATGAGGGAAGTTGGAAATCATAATTATGCCCATACACATAATTGTCACAATCTTCAAACGCAACTGAGTCTATCCTGTATCAGCACCCAAAAAAAAAAAAAAAAAAAAGCTGAGTCGATCTTGGCAACTGGACTTTTCAAATGTAATTTTCCTGACTACCAATTTATGAGCCCTACTGATTTTCTGAAATCTAGTTTCGATGTGTTTTCCTGTATATGAACACTGTCAGGAGCCTTAACCATTTTATTTTTTTTTTCAATTTGCTATGAAGAAAAAAATATTTGATTTAAATATGTATTGTTTTGTTTCTAGAGAGGTTCCTTTTTAAACGATTTGGTCCTGTCCCCCCCCCCCCCCCCCCAAAACAAAAAAAAAAAGAAAAAAAAAAAAGAAATTTGAAAAACCAATTATGAGTCATTTGTTGTACCACATTGTTAAATAATGTGTACTTTAACTATTAATATGTTGTACCAAGGACCTTACCTGGTCAAAGATCAAGTCTTCGAAATAAAAATAATGTGTATTATAACTTAATACATTATTGTTTTTAATTAAATATTAAAAACCCAATAATATAAACAAATTAACAAGTACATAATATTCAAAAATTAAAACGCTCTATTACTAGTGATGATGATAAACGGTAGAATTATCGTTGATTTGACAATTGCCAATTAGGAGTATTTAATTGTATATTGATATTTTATCTTAAACTTTTAATATGAAAAAATAAATTTTTTTAAATAATTATTTAAATTGCAAAATAATATATGAATATAATTTATTATTGTCTGACAAAAAGTATTTTTTAACTTAGAGACACAGTACTCTGAATTATTACCTAAAATTAGGTGGGTGTTGCGTACCTACTTATAATCTCTTAATGTTTTTGAATAAAGGATAAAACATATAAAGACAACTTACATTAATGTACCTATGCAATAGTGAATTTGCTAGTTGAAAGATTAATTGGGGTGGTTCGCTCTTTTTGGATGAATATAAAGAACCCAAAAAAGAAGAACTAAAAACAAACATTTCTTATAAGTTCCCAAGAAAGTGAGGTTAAAAAAAGAAAGGTACAAAAATGGAGTTTGAAGAGGAAGTAATGGAGCCTGTGAGTCCTCTTGGACAATACTGCAATAGCTCTGTGTTATCAATTTCGGTGCTTGTTATTCTTGAGATGGGGATTCCAATCGATGATTCCCAAACAATGTCACTTCTTAGAGATGTTTTCCTTCCCATTCATCCACGTTTCTCCTCGATCATGGTTCATTCTCTATTTTATTCTTTTACTTTCTAATTATTAAACATTAATTCTCTAATTTCCTCTATTTTATGATCATTTTATTTTGGTTTTGGCCCTTTATTTTTGTTTTTCATTTTGGGATTTGTTTTTATGTTTTCAAAAATTTCAAACTAAATAAATAACCATGATATACAAATGAAGAAACAAGATGTTATATTTATGAAAAAGACAGCACTTTTACTTGTTTTGGAAGCAATTAAGTCAATTTCACTTAACTAAACTCACTTGACTTGTATATTTATTTGGCTTGCGAAGATAGTACTCATGAAGATAATTTTAGTCGAGTTAGGTAGGTTTAGTTGGTCACTGGTTCGAAAAACCAGGAGTAAAAAAGAAATATTATAAATGATTAAAAGAAAAAAAGAGGGACAATCTCAATAGATATAAATAGTTACTTCAGCAAAAAAAAATGTTATAATAATTATAATTAGCCATGCTTCCTTTCCATTTAAAAAACAAGTATTTTGTTTGAGCCATGCTTCCTTTCCATTTAAAAACAAGTATTTTGTTTTAGCGTTATGATCTTTTTTGGAACATATTTCTACCTTATGCTAGTAATTATGTTGACGTAATAAGTGTTAATAGTTAACTCATAATGATTTTATGGCCAATTGGTATAGTAAAGAGATGAAAAGATATATATAAAGAAAATAAACATAGAGTGCCACACCATCGTTGCTTAACATTAGTTTAGTAATATTACTTAGAAGAGCCACATGCTTCCTTGGACAATGGTTCTAAGTTCAAATCTCTTAATTCTTAGTCTTGGTAATGGTTTTAAGTTCAAATCTCTTCATTTTTAGTCTTTGCCGGAATAGCTCAGTAATAAAGGTCAATGTTTTATCGAATAATGAAATGATTTCGAATCCCCCACTTCCCAATACACCAACAAAGAAAAAATAAATAAAAATAAAAATAAAAATCATCTTTATCTCAACAAACAATAATTTCTCTCTTAAAGATCTGTTCAATTATTAGTAGTTTAATATTAATTAAATTATTACAACATTTTAAAAATAGAACCTGTACTTTGACTAGTTTACACATTGGGTTTTTTAATTTAAAATGTTCTACGTTGGATCTCAAAATTAAGAAATTGACTAGTTCTTTTTAATTTACAAATAAAATGAAAAAAAAATTAGTCAATTTTTTTAATTTTAAAATTTTCATTAATCATTTAGGATGTGGATTAATGTAAAATAAATTGTAAACTAAAGATTCGATATAAAATATTTTAAATTAGAGGGTCCAATGTACAATCTAACGGGCGCTAAAATACAATTAAATCTTCAAACTGAGATGAAGAGTTACTACCGTTTTCCTTATATAAAATTAAGGCATATACTAAATTATGTATAACAAGAAATACGGCATAATATATACATATATATATATATATATATATATATATTTTTTTTCTAAATGACTTGAAAGCAGGTTAATACAAATGGAAAGAAACAATGGAAGAAAGTTGAAGTAAAGCTTGAAGATCATGTTAATGTTCCTATTTTTCCCTCTGGACTTTCTCTTGAATCATATGATCGTTATTTTAACGACTATTTATCAAAGATAGCAATGGAAAGATTTCCACAAAATAGACCTTTATGGGAACTTCATATAATCAAGTACCCAAATACAAATGCAGCTGGTAACGTTGTATTCAAGCTTCACCAATCACTTGGAGATGGCTACTCTCTAATGGGTGCCCTTCTTTCTTGTTTACAAAGAGCTGATAATCCTTCACTTTCCCTCACTTTCCCTTCACGCAAACGCTCTAAAATGCAAAGTGACAAAGAAAAAAGTTTATTTTCTTTTGTCCCTCAAATCTTCTCCTCGGCTTTTAACACTTTATCGGATTTTGGGCGGAGCATCTTAAAGAGCAATTTATTTGAAGATGATCAAACACCGATTCGTTCTGGGGATGATCGAGTTGAGTTTCTGCCGATTACAATTACCACCGTGGCTTTCTCTCTTGATAAGCTCAAACTAATTAAGTCCAAGCTCGGAGTGGTAATATTTTCATTTTCTAAAGCTAGTACTTTCTTGTTGATACCTCCCATATTAATTTTGCCTACCTTTTTTTCTTTTTTGTGTTTCTTTTTCTTTTTTCCTCATGATTAATCATATGCTTTTGTCAGGGGTCGTTCTTTTTCCATGAATATATTTCCTTCGTACACTGCATTTAACAGAAATTTTCAAAAATATTATTCCTCATTAAATGTTAGATTTTAGTTGAACTATATTAAATTGTTCTGTACTCATTAGTTAGGTGAATATTTGCGTAGCTTTTATTCATTATTTTAACACTCTCCCCACGTAATACTACTTTTCATATCTTTGCCCTTTTTTTTTTTTTTTGGGTCAAATGTAATAGTAGTTGTTTAATATGCATCCAAAGTTTTAGCAATGATTTTGTTTTATTTCTTCAACCAAATAATTTATTTTTGTTGCAAATCTTGTTCCCATTGTAAATACTAAATTGAAATTTGCACAAATATTATTCTTATAATTTTTGGAAATACAAACATTAATTATGCAAAATCTAACTATATGAGAAATCAATATAAATGTTCATATTTTTAATTTATTTACTGTAGTACAAGAGTTCATGGATCTCTGGCTTTTGTAGTAATAAAATTATATAACGGTTTTCATTTATTTATTTATTTATTTGCAGACAATAAACGATGTGATTTCAGGAATAATATTCTTGGGAACTCGCTTATACATGCAAGAGATTAACCATGAATCGATAAAGTCGGAATCCACAGCATTGGTGGTGCTGAATACAAGGATGCGTGGAGGGGATTACAAGTCAGTGAAGGAGATGTTGAATCCTGAAACCAAAATGCCATGGGGAAATCGATTTTCTTTTTTGCATGTAGAAATACCAACGTTGAGTGAATTTACAAATCCTATTGATTTTGTTACGCATGCACATCGCCTTATCAAAAAGAAGAGAAGCTCTTATGCTGTTTACCTCAATGGTTTGTTATTGGAGGTTTTGAAGATTATTTAACATCTATCTATCTATCCATCTATCTATCTATCTATCTATCTATATATATATATTTATTTATTCATATGCATATTTTCGACACTTATATTTATCATTATCTAATAAATTTGGGATAAAATACATTTTTAACATCATTATATAAATATATTGGTTTGACCCATATTATTGTCTAATCCATTGGCAAATATAAAATGTTTGATTTTATTTAATTGCTATTAATTTTTTTTCCCAAAAAGTTAAGCAGTTGGAAGGTGGATCACATATGATTTCGTTTGAAACTACAAAAAGTAAACTTTTAAGGTCATAACAGAGAGCTTTGGAGTACATATATATATATATATATATGATGTCAAATTGAACTTCTTTCATTCGAGAAAAAATACAAAATTTTGAATCCTCGAGTTACTGCAGGTAGCAGCTCGATACGTCACCAAAACATTAAGGAGCTCAAGTATGACAATTTCAAATATGATTGGCCCTGTTGAAGAAATGAGTTTGGCTAATCATCCTATTACGGGCTTTTACTTTGTTGGGGCTGGTTTACCTGAGGTACTTAATTTGTTGATATTTTTTTGTACTAACTATTATTTTTCTTATATTAATTTTTCAACTAATTAATTAATTCCTTTGCCTTTGTAGGACCTTGGCATAACAATTGTGAGCTACATGGGAAAGCTTAGAGTTGCCTTTAGAATGGCAAAAGGGCATATTGATTCACATAAGCTCAAGTCATGTGTGGAAAATGCCTTTGAGACCATATTTGAAGCCTCAAACAAACTTCCCAGCTACTAAGAAAATTAAAATTATCTAGTTCTTCCTCTTATGTTTGCCGAATCTTAATTTAGGGACTAAATTCCAATTGATGAAATTTTATGGGTGATGGAACAAATCGCTTTTTTTATTTTTATTTTTTTCTCCTAGTAAATGTCATATGCCTCCTATCCTAGGCTTCCACATGCAAAAGACCTACCATTTAACAACATAAAAATAAATACTGTTATGGATTCATACTACAAGCATTTCTTTTTTCCAAAAAAAAAGATATTTAATATTTATAGCTAGCTTTGAGACTGAGATATAATATTTTTTTTTTTATCCGATCATGGAGCCAAAGGCTCTAGGAAACTGTATTAATATTTCTGAAGTAAAACTTTCCTATACAGTTGGCAAATACCACCTGGTCCACTCCCTTCGGAGGATTTTCAAAGACATGTAATCCCAAACTACATTTATGACTAAAACTGGGAACACCACTGGCCACTACACATTACATTCTCTGAAAACATGATTAACATCAAATCATGACATGGATCCCACTTAATTCCATTAGCTATTTCGGACGAAGTTTTGTTTGAAATACTTACCGGATATACCAACTCATGAACTATGTTGATTCGGACATGATGATATTGTTTCGTCCATAAATGCTTTCTTAAAAAAAATTGATTCGGACCATTAATTTGTTCCTTCCCATTCATTTCATACCATCTTGAATCTATCCATTCATTTCATACCGCAAAGTTTCTACCTGTCGTCTCTACGCTATTCGCTTCTTAATTCAAAGCCAAGTTTGAAGAAGTTGATGAGTATTGGTATAATTCAATCAAGGCTTACTTAACTTTTACAAGAAATGTATACATATATATATATAAAGTACACGCCGGGATGGAATATTGATTAATTTTCTAAAACAGAGAAGCTAAGAAAAGAAGGTAAAATAATGTTTCAGAGAATACAATGGAAATGATTTATTTTGTTTCTAAGAATGTTGATTGACACTATCATTTCTTTCTATAGTTGCTGGTTGACTTCATTAACCATTCATTAATAACTTTTGCTGTCATTGCTTTGCTAGTGTTTATCAATGGGTGAGCTGCATAATTGATTACTAGCCGTTTTCTGTGCTGTGATTGCTTTGCTAGTGTTTAGAAAGGGGTAAGCTGCATAATTGAGATTGATCAGTTGCATGATTGAGATTGGGTTGAGATTGAGTGTAACAACCTAGTCCACTTGCATGTGATATTGTCCGCTTTAAGCTCCGTCCGCACGGGTTTAAAATGCATCACAAGGGAAAGGTATCCACACCCTTATAAGGCATGTTTCGTTTCCATCTCCAACCAATGTGAGATCTCACAATCCACCCCCCTTGGGATCCAGCGTCCTCGTTAGCATACTGATCTAGATACTGACTCTGATACCAACTGTAACAGTCCAGTCCATGCTCATGTGATATTGTCAGCTTTGGATCCCGCTTGCATGAGTTTAAAGCGAGTTACAAAAGAAAGGTATCCACACCCTTATAAGGCATGCTTTGTTCCTCTTTCCAACTGATATGGGATCTTACATTGTGTAACAGTCCAGACCACCCGTATGTGGATATTGTCCGCTTTGGGCCCAGCCCGCACGGTTTTGTCAAAACACGTCCACAAGGAAAATGTATCCACACGCTTATAAGTCATGCTTCGTTCTCCTTTCCAACCGATGTGGGATCTCACACATTGAGCTTAAGATTGAGCTATTTTGTCTGCCCCCTCAAGCTAGCGGGTGGAATAGGATGAACCCCAAGCTTGGCTCGAAAATTGTGGAACAAGTCACTGATTAATTGTAACAACCCATCCCAAAGTACAACAGAAAATTTCCAACTTTGACCGAGGTTGACTGTTGACCGTTGATTGAAGGGGTCAAAAGTTGACTTTTTGACTCGAATGGAATTCTAGGTTGACGGAGGTACCGTTACGAAGTACACGTTGGCACGAGTTTGTAGACTAGTAGCACATTGAAAACGGAGCTACGGTTTGAAAGATATGAGCAAAACAAGTTGAGGTCCAAACTGTCCAAAGGATGCCGGAGTTGACTTTTTATTCATGTAAAGTTGAGCTTTAACTCATGCATGGTTGTGAAGTACTCATCGATACGAGTCCGTAGACTAGCGGCACGCCTAATTTGGACGTACGGTTAAAAAGTTATGGATATGTGAAGTTTTCTGAATACCATAATATTTTATTATATCTGGCTTAAGTGAATAGTGATGCCACGTGTCGACATCTGAGAGGTCCACGTGGGTGAACAGTGTCACCCCACGGTGGCTTTTATTTTGGCAAAACGTGGGGGGAGGAGAGAGAAAGAGAGAGAGGGAAGGAGAGAGAGAGAGAGCTAGAGAGAGAAACGATTGGCCACCGCCATTTAGCCGTTTTCCGGGCACCCTTTCCCCACACGTGCCACCCCACTGCCTCCACCTCCTCAATTCCGACAGGCCACCCAAATCTTACGGCCAACCGGCCGGTAATGCACCGGGATCGGAGCGTTTTCCGGCGACGACCATTTTTCCCCTCCACCACCGGCCACCGCCGTTTGACCCATTTCCGGCCATTTTCAAGCCACACGTGCCAGCCACCCCTCACCACCTCGTCATTTTCGGCCAGCCGACCAAATTTCATGCCCAACTGATCGGCGATACGCCCGGATCGGGGTTTTTTCGGGGGGTGGCGTCAAACCCATATCTCTTCGCCGTCCGGTCGCCATTTGCCTCACCGCCGGTCCCGTTGGAACCCTCTCCCCTTGATCTACAAAACCCCCAAATATCTCAGCCATCGGCCACCAGACGCGCCGGCGGCGGCAACGGTTGCTGGTGATCGCGGTGGCTCGCCGGAAAATCCAGTTCCGGCGAGTACCCAGTTGCACCGCCGGCCCCTCCCCACTAATTCCGACCCCCTGAATCCAAATCCGGTGTCCTTTTCCTCCAATTCGTGACGGTTTGGGAGAATCAAGGCTCTAAAGGCCGAAAGCTTTCCAGCGAGATTCCGGCCACCACCGGTCCGATCTCCGGGAAGTAAGACCAGATTCGTAATCCTCGTCACTCAAGCTTCAATTCGGTATATTATTCATCAATTTTGGTTAACGTTTGTGTTTAACCCGCTGAGTATCGGGTATTATTTAATCGAATAAAATATTATTTTATTTGACTGTGTGTGAATTGTTGTTTTAGGAGCACGTGTGCGTCGTAGAATTGATCCCATGGAGGATCTTAGGTTAATTGTGTGCTCCAGGTGAGTGACCCGCCTTTAGAACTATTTTGGGATGATTAATTATATTTATTTTGTGTTAATTCAATATCTGTAATTATGCTCATATGGTGGAATTTAAATATAATTGTGGAAAAAATATTATTTTATATATATATATATATATATCCATTGATGCTAAATGAAGGTTTGGGTTATTAAGAAATTCTCGATTATTATCATTGTGATTTAATTGTATTTATTACGCATGAGCAATGTGTTTTCATTAATTAATTGTATTTTGATTTTAATATTATTTTTAGGCATTATTTGATTTTTAAATATTTCAAGGAAAATATTGGTTTAAGTTAGTGGTTTCAAATTTTATAATTATACCCATGGAACATTATGTGATTTAATTTATTATATTTCAAAAATATTTATGCCATTAGAAAATTTGAATATTTAAATTGATGGAATTGAGAGCTGGTAGATTTGAAATTTATGGCATTTATGACGATGATTATAAAGGAATTGTGAAAAATTTACGGGTTTAATTGGATGGAATAAATCCGGTATGTTTATGGAAAATTTGAGATTTTGAGATATATTGATTTATGATTTTTAGATGCACCATACACGTACTAGTGTTTTGTATATATGGATGTGATTAGTGCGCACATGGATGTGATTAGCGCGTAGGTGGGTGTGAGTAGCACGTAGGTGATTTATGGGGTTGTCTTGTGTTTGCCGTCGGATGAGGGTAGGCCGCCCCTCCATGGCTGGGATGCCTGTTTGCAGTGGCGCAGTGGGACGCCACGCGACCGTATGCCGGTTTCTCTCTTTAACCTCCTGTCTGGCAGTACCTCGGGACGCTGGGTACTGTTGGCGTCACTGGTATATAGTGGGTGCATCAACTGATTTTCAAAACTCGGATTTCAAAATAAATATTTTGAAATTATATTTAAATTAAGAAGATATTTAGTGTTGTTTTATTGTTTATTTCAATGGAGGTTTTAATTTGATTTAATTTTTCCTTTACTTAATTATTCAATAAATTGATTTATTTTAATTATTTAATTATTTCTTGAATTGTCTTAATGTAAGTTTTATTAATATTTTGGTATTATTTGTTTATGACATTTATTAATTATTTAGTAATTATTACGAAATTATTTTTATTTTTATTTCTATTTTATTTTCATTATAAATTTTGGATGCTTGATTTATTATATTTTATTGGATATTTAGTTGACTAATTGATTCCTTGGTTTTCGGGAAATAGAAATAACGGGTTTTGAGAAAATATTTTAAAAGGGAAACTTTTCCAACCGAGTGAATGGTGAGAGTTTTGAGAGGAAATATTATTTTCAATTAATTATTATTTATTAATTATTTAATTGTTTGGTATTGATTAATTAAGTTTCTCTTATTGTTATATCATTACTATTATATTTGTACAGTAGATAGGGTCACTCACTGAGATGATTAGCATCTCATATTTTTAAATTCCGTTCCCCTAGGTCCAGGTTGGGAGACGTTGATCGTCCGGGGCGAGCTCGACGTCTCAGTTCATTGCCGAAAGTTCAAGAAGCATTTCTTCCCTTTTTTCTCTCCATCTTGTATTGCTTCCTTATCTAACATTGTATTAATTCCACATTTATTTTTATAATACTCTGTATACTGTATTGGACATTTAGTTATTAATTATGCACTGATTTACTGTTATTCATTTGGAGTGCTGCAAATCGTGGAATCAAATTGTAGTAATGTGGGAGGAATAAGGGGATGTTTCTAGAAGTGTGTTTTCAGTGCAGAAAATTTATGGTAAGTCCAACCCTTAGGGGAGGTTCTGCCGGATTTTCCATTAGAGGGTCTAGTAGGGTTTCCCTGGGATCAGGGCTTGTCTAGGGTTTCGGTGAGGAATTTTGGATGGGTCCTGACATCAATGGTTTTGTCTGAATGTCTGCAATCTGAAGGTGAGAAGGAAGAAAACGTGTGACAAGCTATCCTGTGGCAACCTATTCCCTAGCAAAGTGATAATCAATTTAGACATGCTTGGTACGGCCATGGAGAACTAGATTCACTGTCATATGCAAAGCACTGAGATTGTCACAAAGAAGCTATGGAGGTTTAAGAAGAGGAACACTAATATCTCGTAAGAGGAATGTGATCCACATGAGTTCTGCAGTTGTTGAGGCCACTGCTCGATATTTTACTTCTGTACTTGATCATGCAACTGTTCATAGACTAGCGGCATGTTTATATTGTTGTAAAGTTCTCATCGATACAAATTCATAGACTAGTAGCATGTTTGGTTTAGATTTGTGGTTAAAAAGTTATGGACCTTCAAAGTTTGATAATTTTTTTTGAGATTGCATTTACTAGATACCAATCTATACGTGTGAAAAATATGTACATGGTGCTCACTGATACTGTGCCACATGTCAAGTAATTAACCAATTGTGTGAGTGCACAATGGCACCCACAATTGGTTTTATTGGTGGAGAAGGGGTGAGAGAGGGGAGATAAAGAGGAGAGAGAGAGAGACAGAAAGAGAAAGAGAGAGAGAAAATTAGCCTTACACCATTCACCATGCTCCGCCCACTGTCAGTATGCACACGCTAGACCTTGTTTCAGCTGCCTCGAGGTCGATCGATTGGTTAGGTTTCATAGCCAGCAGGCCGACGATGCACTAGATCGGTGAGATTTTCAATGGTGGCTTAGCCAGCTTTGTCGATAGTTTTCTCCAAATCTGTCCATCTTCTATTCTTACCACCCATACCACTATGTAGCCCACCCTCCAACCGACTTTCCCATAAATTTTGATGGCCGGTGGCCGTCGAACGTGCCAGCACTCGAGATCTTTTCTAGCGACGGTGGTGGTGTGTCGATTTCCTTTCTTTCAGTGAGTTTCCGATGTGTCCACCACCCTTTCCCACATATTTCAATCTTCCTAAACCCAAATCTGAGGTTCGTTTCATCCAAATCTTACTAGATTGGGAGATTGAGGGACAATTAATTTCCGAGTTTCTAGGTCAGATCTCGGCCACCACCGATCCAATCTTTGAGAGCTAAGACTAATCTATGGTCCTCGTGTTGTGAGCTTCATTTTGGTATATAATATACATATTTTGGATAATGTTTGTATTAACTACCTTGGGTAAATTGTGTATATTATACATTATTAAAATATTATTTTAATTAGTGTTGTGCTTTGATAATATGTTAGGCACACTGTGAACCATGTGACCGATCCTGTGGTGGATCTCGAGTGATCTATGCATTTCAAGTGAGTGGTCCATTTCAAAATTTATTTTCAGACCAATATAATTATTTATTTGTGTTGTTTAAATTTCTAAAAAATTTTGTATGTGTTAAATTTAAGAGAAATGGTTATTTAATTTTATTGTGCCAATACATGTAGACTTAAATATAATTGTTGTACAAAATTGATTTTATGGTTTTAAAGAAATTATTTATGTTAAATTTATTGTTAAATTTTATTATGAAATTTACTATGCATAATAAAATATATTTATGTGTATTTAATTATTTGTGAATTTCATGTGATTTAATATAATTATTGTATAAATCAATTTTAAGAATTTAAGAAAAATAATAGTAATAATTTATTATGTATATAAACATATTTGTGTATTTAAATATTTGTGAAATTGAAATTATTGTGGTAAAAATTGAATTTATAAATTGTTGGATTTACTATGAAGGTTTAAAAGAAAATATGAAATTTTTATGGGTTTAGAAAAATATACTAAATCTGGTGGGCATTTTATGAAATTTAATATTGTCAATTTTATGGTTTTAGATGCATTATATAGTACTGGTGGGCATTAGTGTGCAGGTATTTATTAGCCATTTTGTTGAAGCTATGGGCGAGATGTAACACCCCGTCCCGAACCATGTCGGAATTTTTGCACGTTGACCGAGGTTGACCGTTGACCGTTGACCGAAGGGGTCAAAAGTTGACTTTTTGATCCGGTTGGAATTCTAGGTTGACTGAGGTACCGTTACGGAATACACGTTGGCACGAGTTCGTAGACTGGTAGCACGTTGAAAACGGAGCTACGGTTTGAAAGTTTTGAGCAAAACGAGTTGAGGTCCCAACTGTCCAAGGGGTGCCGGAGTTGACTTTTTATTCATGCAAGGTTGAGCGTTGACTCATGCATGGTTGTGAAGTGCTCGTCGATACGAGTCCGTAGACTAGCGGCACGTCCGATTTGGACATGTGGTTTGAAAGTTATGGACCTGTAAAGTTTTTCAAATATTGTATTATTTTAATATTATTTTTACACGCATAACGAGGTGCCACGTGTGACTCAATGAAGGTGGCCATGTGTCACCATGGTGAAATGCCACATGTCAACCATGTGAAAAAAAAAAAATCAAATTATTTTATTATTTTTGAATAATAATATTATTATTAATATTATTTAATTATTTCTTTTTCTTTTCCTTTTTCTTTCTCTTTTTCTTTTTCTTTTTCTTTTCTTTTCCCCACGTGGGAAAACACCACCATTTCTTTTTCTTTTTCTTTTTCTTTTTTTTCTTTCTTTTTTCCCTTCTTCTTCCCCGAAACACACACGACACACACAGTTATTTTTCTTCCCTCCGGCCGTCCCTCTCTCTCTCCCGTGTTTTTGAATTCCGGCCACCCATAGCCCTCACGCGCCAGCCACCAAGGAAGCCCGCCACCTCGCCAGCTTGGCCGCCAAGTTTCACGGCCAGCCGCCGCCGGACGCGCGCCGATCGGGCCAGAGAAGCCGTCGGCCGGCCAAGTTTCTCTCTCCTCTTTTCTTGTGTTTTCCGGCCAGCCTACTCCCAATTGAGCCTCCTATCCCCCTATTTTGGGTCCTCTGAATCCAAAAATGGCCTCCAATCCCAAAAATTCGAAGCGGTTTGCGAGATATGGAGAAGTGAACACCGGCCGAACCTTTCCGACCAAATTCCGGCCACCTCCGGCGGAATTGGGGTCGACGGAGACCGGATTGGTGATCCTCGTTCCACGAGCTTCGATTCGGTATATCATTCGACCATTTTGGTTAACGTTTGCGTTTAAGCCCCTGGGTACCGGGTATTATTTACCCGAATAAAATATTAATTTATTTGACTGTCTGTGAATTTTGTTCTAGGAGCACCGGTGAGTCGTAGAATTGATCCCGTGGTGGATCATGGGTTAATTGCGTGCTCCAGGTGAGTGACCCACCTTTAAAAATATTTTCGGGGTAATTAATTGTATTTATGTGGTATTAATTTGGTATCTGTAAAATTGTGCTCATGTGGTGTATTTTAAATATAATCGGGAAAAATATTATTTTATATATATATTTATCATTGGTAATAAATGAAAATTTTGGGATCATTAAGAAATTCCCGATTATTATTTTATGGTGATTTAATTATGAATTATATTGTTGTTTAATTTATTATGCATGAGCAAAGTGAATTTTGGTGGTATGTGTACGTGGTTTTAAATTTGATTTTCGGGGCATAATTGGGTTAAATATTTTACGAAAATATTTGGTTATATTTTATAAATTATGCCTGTGGTATTTTTATGGTTGCATTTCGTATTTCGAGAAAATTGTGGTTTGTTGTTATCGCTATTTCGTACCGGGTGATTGGATAAAATATGTGGGATGGTGTTTTGTGAAATTTTGGTATACTTCCCACGGTGGTTTTTGGAAAAACGGTACAGTTGGTTGTTTATGTTTATTTTTAGACGCACTCATACAGTATTGGTGTTCTGGTGTATGGTGTATGGACACGTGGTAGTGCGCGGTTATTATCTGGTTTAGCGCACGGTTATTACTTCACCCGTGAGTTGCCATTGGACCGTGGGCAGGCAAGGTTATTGTTGCGCACAGCCGCCCCCCTCCTTGGCCGGGTGATGGTTTTTAGCAGTCGGTACTGTCGGGACGCCGAAGTGACCACTGCAGGTTTCTCTCTTTAACCTCCCGCCAGTCGGTGCTCGGGACGCTGGGTATCGGAGGGCATCACCGGTATATGGTGTGGTGCGTCAGGTGTAATTGTCGGTGTAAATTGCAATTAAAGTTTAAAACCCCAAAGGTGTTCAAAAAAAAAAAAAATTTATTTATTATAATTTATTACAGAATATTTATATTTGGGGTATTTATTTATTTGTTTATTTGTTGTTTATTAATTCGTTTGGTTCCTTGGTTTTTGGGAAGTACGTACAAGGGTTTTGTGAAAATGTTTTAAAAGGGGAACATTTCAAACAGAGTGAATAGTGAGAGTTTTGAGAGAAATTATTACTTTAAATATTTATTTATTTATTTATTTAATTGTTCGGTATTGCTTAATTAAATTCCTTTATTTTTATATTATTAATATTAAAGGTGTATAGTAGTTAGGGTCACTCACTGAGATGATTAGCATCTCACACTCTTAAATTCCGTTCCCCTAGGTCCAGGTTGGAGACGTTGATTGTCCGGGGCGAGCCCAACGTCTCAGTTCGTTGCCGAAGGTTCAAGAAGCTTTTTCTTCCCTTTTTCCTCTCTATCTTGTATTACATTCTTATCCGTCATTTTATAGATTCCACATTTGTTGTATAATGCTCTGTATACTGTATTGTTGTTCTTATGCACTGGGTTGCTACTGTGGTTTTATTTTGAAGTGCTGCAATTTGTGGAACCAACTTGTAGTTTGTGGGAGGAATAAGGAGATGTTTTTAGAAGTGTGTTTTCAGTGCAGGTAGTTTGTGGTAATTAAATCCCTTAGGGGAGGCTCTGCCGGATTTTCCGTTGGAGGGTTCGGTAGGGTTTCCCTGGGATCAGGGCTGTCTAGGGTTCCGGGGAAGGAATTCTGGACGGGTCCTGACACGAGAGGATTGGCAAGTAGAGGTGGCAATCTAGATCATGACATGGCGACACGCTCGAAAACGGTACGGAATAAATGAGTTTGGGTTTATCATAAATGGATTCGGATCATAATCGGATCAACTCATTTAACACGATTATTAATTGTTTTATTTTTGGGTTGATCCATTTAACTCGAAATTGACCAATTATGATCCATTTATTAAATGTGTCAATTTCAATCTGACACGATTATATACCTATTACAACCCATTTAAATTTAATTTTAAATTATAATTTTATTCATAATATAATATTTAATAACTAAAAAATATTATAAATTAAAAACTTTATAAAAACAATTTTCTCTTATTAATTTTTTAAAGACAAAAAATAAATCTTTAATAAAACAAAAATAACTAGGTTAATTTTCGGGTAAACAGATCAATTTTAGATTAACAGGTTAATAGGTCAATATGACCTGTTAGAGTAATCGTGTTAAATAGGTCGTGTCGTGTTGACCTGTTTATAAACAGGTCGGGTTAGTGTTTTAGGTACCTGACATGATTAATAAATAGATTATGTTGGATTAGGTATTTTTTATACGATTATTAAATGGATTAACACCAACACAACCCATAAACACGAATTGCCAGGTCTATTGGCAAGTATCTTACATAGTGAGTATTAGTCGCCCTCCTTTGGTCGTAGAATGATATGTTGTTAGCTTCAGCACCTTGGAATGCTAAAGTGACCATTTGCAAGGTTCTCCTCTTTAATCTTCCTGTCAGAGGGGTACTTTGGATGTCGGCTACTGCTTAGTATCACTTGGTATATAATGTGGTGCATCATGTTATTTTTCTTATATGTTTTTTAAAATAAAGTGTTTTAAAATGTATTTATTACATTCTAATTATTTATTTCAAGCTTGTGTTTTAAATTATTTAAAATACTATTTTATTATTTAATTAATTTATTTAATCATAATTTTGTATATTAATGTTAATTTCATTTTTTTATATTAAATTTCTTAACATATTTTAACTTATGTTATTTTGTCCTATATTTAATAATTGTTTATCAAATTATTTTCAACGTTATTTTAATTTTAAATTATTTCTATTTTTATTTATTTCCTTGATTTTTGGGAATATAAAAATGATGGATTTTGTGAAAATAATTTAAAAGGGGGCTTTTCAAACTCAATAAAATAGTAAGGTCTTACGAGAGAATAATAAATATTTATTTAATTATTCATTTACTTATTTCATTTATTAATTTGCCCAATTATTTATTTATTTATATATTTATTTCTCATTAAATACCTTTATTTTATAATACTTTAGTTTATGTATAAGTTGGGTGCCATTCACTGGGATGATTAGTATATCATTATTTTTTTATTTTTAAATCCACTTTTTTAGGTCCAAGTGTTAATAGACGTTGATTGACCGAGATGCATGCTCATTGTTCTTATATGTTGCTATGTTCCAAGAAAAGAATTTTCTTTCTTTTCTGTAATTTTTCTTTTGTATTTCTCCCTGTATTTTTATTAAATTTTGCACTTGGTGTAAGCGTTAGTATGCTCTGATTCTACTGCGTTGGATTTTTGTTATCTATATATATATATTTTTTATGGCTGTAGTTGTTGTTATTTTTGTTATTGAAGTGTTGTTGTAGAAAATCCCATAGTAAGGTAGGAGGAATAAGATGGTGTTTTACTAGAGTGTATTATTTGTGCAGAGAATTTTGGAGCACGTCCAATCCTTAGGCAATATGTTGTCGGATTTTTTATAGGAATGTCCGATAAGGTTTCCCTAGTCGGGACTTATTTAGGGTTCCGATAAAAAATCTTGGATGGATCTTAAACAGGCTCTAATGACCTTGTATACCAGACTTTATTCTACATTATTCACATGGGGTTTCCAAAAATCTAAGATGGAATAATAGTTTTAATTTATGTAGATAATGCCTTGGTTATAGGGCCAAATGTCAAATTGATAAGTTCTCTAAAGGATTTAGGGTCATTGTCTTTCTTTCTTGGCATTGAAGCAGTGCGAGACTTAACAGGCTTGTATTTAACATAAACAAAATATATACAAGATCTGCTTGCCAAAATCAAAGTGGACGATGCTAAGCTTATATCCACACTGGCCAGTACTAGTGTACAGCTGGGTAAAAAATGTCAGGCTTCCTTTCAAAGATGTTTTTCTTTATTGAAGTGTGATCAGTGCATTACAATATATACCTTATGCTGAGACTTGGCCAGAACTCTCATTTATTGTGAACAAGCTGAATCAATTTATGCCATTCCTAGCTAATGCCCATTGGACAGCATACAAATGGATCCTATGTTACTTGAAAGGCACTATTTCTCTTGGACTTTTTATTCAAACTTCTTATAAACTTCCTTTTTGGATATACTGATGCTGATTAGGCATCTAAAATAGACGATTGTCTGTCAATTGGGGGTTATTGTGTTGTAGTATGTTCTAGTGCACAGTCAAAATACCAGACACTAACCAATGGTATTGCTGAAATTACTTGGTTGCAATCATTGTTTGCATGAGTTGAAAATTCAAATTCCTCTAGCACCTGTATTATGGTGTGATAACATGGGAGCTAGCTCACTTGCTTCAAGCCTCGTTCTGTACACAGATGAATGTACATTTTGTATAAGGATATTATCACACTAGAGATCCCTAAACTATATACTGTTAGTGACACTTTAGTCCTCAAAATTTTTATTTTTATTTATTTATTTATTTTTTTCCAATTGGTCCCTAAGCTTGTTAATTTGTTTCATCGTTAGTCCTTTACTACCTTTCCATCCAAAATTCTATCAATATGAGGACCAAAGTTCAATTTTATAAGGTTTAAAGACCATAGATGCAATGAATACCAAAAAAAGAAAAAAAAAAACTAAATAATACTTTTAAATAAAATAAATACTTTTTTTTATTAATAATTACTTAAAAATCTTTATAATTTTTTTTATAGAAAATCATGAAAATAAAACTGGGAAAGTACTTTATCCTTTGGAATATTTTTTAAAAAGATAAAAAAATGTAAGATATATAAAAATTATTTATTAACAATTTTATTTTTAAAATCAAATGTTATTTTTTTAAGTTTCATTTTACTGCCTTTATTTATTTATTATAACTTTTTTAATTTATGCTAATGATTTACAAATATTTTTAAAATTTTATATTGGTTATTTAATTTTATATTCTTTTACAAACATTTGATACTTTATTCAGTTTTAGATATGGTTTTGTATCCCAATTTATCAAAAAAAAAAAATGATATGATTTTGTATAAAAAGTATAACTTTTTAGGTTTTTACGAGTCATATAGAAATTATTTTTGAAAAAAATCATTTCAAAAAAATATTTTTCTCTTAAAATTTTTAATTATTAGCACATATGATTTAAAAATTTTAATAATTCGAAAATAAAATAAATGAAGTGTATATATATATATATATAACCTTAACTAAATGGCATTTGATTTTAAGAATAACTTTTTTGAAAGTAATTTATACATATTTTAAATTTTTTATATTTTTGAAAAAAGAAATTTCAAAAGATAAAAGTATTGTCCCAATTTTATTTTTATGATTTTCTATGAAAACAATTTTAAAGTGGGTTGGGAAGACCAACTCTCATTCAAGGAAGCGGACCGTTGACGACAGCAGACCGGGAAGGACAGATTTTAAAATAATTATTGATAAAATTATTTATTTTATTAAAATATATTTAAAAATATTATTTAAGTCTTTTTTGATGTTTAATACATGTATTCTCTAAATTATATAAAAATTATAATAGAATTTTGAATAGAAAATTAATTAGAAATTACCAGTGAAACATATTAGTAAATTTAAAAATTAATTTGTTGAAAAATAGCTTTAAAATCAAAATATCATAAATAATATAATATAGTTTAGAAAGCTTTGATCACAATATTCCTTTTGTATATGATAAAATAATTGAAAACCGGTTAGAAGTTAGACACGTTCCATCCTCGAAACAAGTTGCAATATTATGACATAGATTCTTCCAAGTGTACGGTTTATAGTGTTCGGTCTAAGTTTAATTTGCAAAACTCGCGCTTGAGTTTGAGGATAAGTTATAAGTCATCTTAGCCGTTGAAACCATATTGTTGATTAATGTTTGTTTTGATAATTATTGTAATTAGTTTGACAGCTTGGTGTCACATGCAACTTAGCAACACTTAGCCAAGTGTATATGTATGTGTCACTTTACGTATGAATGAAATGACAAGTCTTCCCTCACCTGTACTATATGGACACTTGTAGGTAAGCAAATGGTTATTGTCTTCTAGCCATTAGATGCATGTCACGTAGTCAATCACTGTATCCAATGCAAGTAGTCCTTGGACAAACATGTCGGTGACCCCATGTCCCAAAAAGAAAAGTCTCAGGTCACACAATTAGACAAGTTTTGGAAAGAACCATCCTTCTCTCATTTATTTTTGCGTTGAACAAATTGCTAGGATAGTTAGCTGTACACTCAGAAAATTAAATAATAATTTATTAAATTTTATGAAAGTATTATAAGCTGTTGTCACGCAATATACTTTGATATAGATAGTGTCAGCATCATTTTCTCTTACATTAAATAACAAAGCAAATGCATCTTTTGGCATTCTCGAACAGCAATAAAATTGTAAAAAAGCAAAGAGGAAAAACAAAGAAAAAATACAAAACATACATGGAGTTTGAAGATTTAGTAGAGCCAGTTAGCCCTACTGGCCAATACTTCAATAACTCTACCTTGTCCATTTCGATTCTTGGAGTTCTTGAATCTGAGATTCCGATTGATATTACTGATGCTCAAGCTTTATCACTGCTCAAGGATGTTTTCCTTCCCATCAACCAACGTTTCTCCTCCATCATGGTTTTTAATTATCTCTATCTCTCACTATTATATATACATATATATGTATATATAGCATTGATAATATCAATCTACATATATATATATATATAACACATCATCTATACATCATCTATATCTATATATATATAAATATATATCTATATATAGTTGATATTATTTTAAAGATATATAACATCATCTATTAGATTTCACTTAGTAGCTTAATATCCTGTTACTGGTAATAAGGTGATTATTTCTAATAATTAATAAACCATAGTTGACGTTTAACATAAATGCTATCATCGATAAAGTTAGTGGATAATTTCTATGCATATATATTCGAAAGCAGTACAATTTCAATTTTTATCTTTATATCTTTACTTTGAATTTATGTTCTATGTAATAGTAAAGTAGTTTTACTCTAATCTCTATATATAGTTCTTATCATGAAAAGGAGGACCGCAATAAACTATATATTATTCTCTATTCTGATCAGTTGAAAAAAAGAAAAGAAAAAAAGAAGAAGTAATAATAAACCAAATGGAAATTAGGTAAAGAGAATTCCTGCTTTTTGCATCTCGTTTTAATTATCTTATTTCCCTTTATAGACAAGTTAAATTAATATTAAAGTTTTATATTTTGTTGATCCATCTACATAATAAAATCAATATATTGCCTTTCCTGCTACATTTAATTAATTTTTTAATAGGACTTTTAAGGTGCTCTTCTTTGCATATATACATATTCGATGGGACATATGCGTTAAGGTTTACATATTTTCTTCTTGAGTATGATATGAAATATATATAATATATTTTTAAGTTTGTTAAATAGTTAATACTAGACTTCGTTTATATGTTACATTAATGATGATTACGTTTCTTTCTTCATTTTTTCTTTTTTTAAAAGAAATTGGATAGAAGAGAAGTTAATTAACAGTTTACAATGTTGCATAAATGTTTTTGAATACACAGGTTGAGGACAAAAAGGGAAGAAAAATTTGGAAAAAAGTTGAAGTATTTCTTGAAGATCATATTAAAATTCCCATTTTTCCTTCTGGCTTATCCCCTGAATCATACGACGAGTGTTTTGATGACTATTTATCAAAACTATCACTTGAAAGATTTCCGCAAGACAAACCTCTTTGGGAAGTTCATATATTCAAGTATCCAACAACAAATGCAGCTGGTAATGTTATATTCAGGCTCCATCATGCTCTTGGTGATGGTTACTCCATAATGGGTGCTCTTCTTTCGTGTTTACAAAGGGCTGATGATCCATCTCTTCCGTTAACCTTTCCTTCGCGACAAAGATCGAAATCCACCAATGTCCACCGTGAGAAAATAAGTGTATTTTCTTATGTTCCTAAACTTTTCTCATCGGTTTTCAATACCATATACGATGTGAGTTGGGGCATCTTAAAGAGTAGTTTACTTGAAGATGATAAAACACCAATAAGATCTGGAAATGATGGACTTGAGTTTCAGCCAACTGCAACAACAAGCATGTGGTTTTCTCTTGATCAAATCAAGTTAATCAAGACCAAGCTTGGAGTGGTACGTTTCCATTTTTCAGTATACCTTGTTACTTTATTTCACATATTATCAATATTAATATTGAATATTAGAATTTTTTTTCTATTCTTTAAAAAAAAAAAAAGAAAAAGAAAAAAAAAAAAAAAACAAACAACAGCTTTGTCTATGCACTACCCTGCAAGGATTATTCTGTATGCCATAAAAAGAAATTGAAAAGTAATTTATTCCTTAAATAATCCATGTATTAAGTTTACAGCTGGTATATAATTTCCATAATTTTTTTGAGGGCCATGTTCCATAAATTATATACCAACAATTTATTGCTATATTATGATTTTTTGTTTTTATATAATCAAATTAAAGTTTTTTGATATAGATACTTTTTGTGTCTGTCGTTCTTGCCTCATAAGTTGAGAAGTGCAAGCTTAGCTAACTGATCTTCATTTAATACCTTTTAATCAGTTAGGTCCAACCAACAGACGTGATTGTATCCTTGATTTTCACTGAGAATCAGTAACTTTTTGTTTTTTTTTTTCTCTTTTTGGTAAGGACTTAGTAACTTTATAATTTAGGCCATCTATTCTACTCAATTTGAGTTGTGCACTGAAAATAGGTTGGATGGATATAAATATAGGGGAATATGTTGTCAATAAAGACAATAAAGACATGATGTTGAGATAATACTACTCATAAATATTTAAATTTGACTTAATGTCATATCAGTATTAGTTGAGATATGACTTTTTAAATAATAAATTTTCAAAGACTTTGGCTTTTATTTAGGCCACGTAGCACATTTAATCACTTCTAACACTTTACCCAGTTATGAATTCGCATGTTTATGCACTTCATAGTAGCCTATCTATATATGTACTGTCCTTTTAGGGAGAACTAGGCTACTATTTTTCGGATAAAGTTCTAAAGTTGAATTTCTCCAACTAAATATATGTAGTAATTCTTTCATTTAGAATTCGTAAACAAAATTTTATCCGGAGCAATATATATATTTTTAAAGATATGTAGATATTTTTATTTTAATGTCCTCAAAAAAAAAATTTTCAAGATTTTCATGTAGGAGAAAAATTATATGACCCTCTATTTAGACCATTAAAACATTATATTTAGAACAAAATAATCATATTTATGTAAAAAATAATAATAAAAAAAACTTAGTTTTGGTCACCATATAAAAGAATTTATTTAAATTTGACATTGAACAGACAATAAACGATGTGATTGCGGGGATAACATTCTTCGGTGCTCGACTCTACATGCAAGAGAATAATATTAGTCAAGAATTGAACACAAAAAACTCAAACTCCACAGCTTTGGTGTTACTCAGTACAAGAATGCTTGTTGATTACAAGTCTGTTAAGGAGATGACCAAAGTTGAAGCAGAAATGCCATGGGGAAATCGATTTTCCTTCTTGCACGTACCAATACCACACTTTAGCGAATGTTCCGATCCGCTCGACTTTGTATTTTATTCGCAGAAAATCATCGAAAGGAAGCGAAGATCATTCGCTGTTCTTGTCACCAGCAGATTATTGGAGATTATGCACAAACTTAAAGGCTATGAAGTAAGTTTCGAGCTCATAATTTCTAATACATGCATTAATTGTCTCCTAGTTAGAGAAGTATTATATATATATATATATATATATATACAATAAGACTTCAAAGAGGATGTTATTAGCTTTTTAAATTGAGGAGAAGTTCTTGAATTTGATAAGTGGTAATATGACATATTAAATTTTAAAATTTTAAATTATTAAATTCGCTTATTCTCAATTTTTAAGTTAATGATATTCTTGTTGGAATCTTATTTCATATATATATATATATATATATTTGGCCTTTGTACATAATGATATCTCAATGTTAATAATATACGAATGTACATCCCACTGCATATGATTAGATGTACATTTAAAGTTAAGCAACTCCTATCATATCCATTTGTTATTAAAGTCAGGATATTTGTTATTAAAATTAGGATATTCTAATTTGATAATTATATACATATACAAAATTGCTATTGTAAGGGATGTGGTGGATGACAACAATTTATAGCTGTCAAATCTTACAAATCGAACAAATTTAATAATTGTGAATGGCTATTGGTTATTGTGTGGTATTCTATTTCACTTACAATAATAGTTATAAATATATTCATTATTGATACTTGATTATATGTAAATTCATGGAATATAGTTTGCATTACATGTAATCAGAAAACATAAGCTGTTTTAACATCTTCTAATAAACTAAAATTATATATTATCCGGAAGAGTTGAAATGGTTTAAGCTTTTGGTATTGGTATTAATGCAGGCAGTAGCTCGATACATCCACAGTACATTGAGCAATGCGAGCATGACAATCTCGAATATAATTGGCCCTGTGGAACAAATGGCTTTGGCTAATCATCCAGTTAAAGGATTATATTATACGGTCGCTGGTTCACCTCAGGTAAATAAATAACATTATATTTTATTCAAATAACTTCATCAATATATATATATATATATATAGATGAGGTGATTGAGTCCTAAGCTCTAAGCTCAAATTAGCAAGTGCCATGCTTCTTTATCTACCAAGTCCAGGTTCTAGTTTGAGGCAAGTCAGCACTGCTGTTAATTACTAATATATATATATATATATATATATATATATATTCGAATTAATATTATAATAAATCTTAGGGGAAAAAAAAAAAAAATAGAGGGACATTAATTATATGAAATAATGCAGATAAAACTAACTTCTAGGTACTTTGCACAATAAAGGCTCAAAGTTTGAGACTTAAAATTTTTTCCCTTATGGCCCATCTACTTCTGCCCACAAATTATTTTACTTATGTATTTTTTTTTTAAATTTATTATTATGTTTATTTAACATATAAAAAAAAATAAAATAACAACCTTTTGGGTTATTTATTAAAAATTTATAATTCACCTATAAGTGTTCCTTTGAATTGAGTTTTATATATTTTTATTTTCACAAAAACTTGTTTGGAGAAAATATTTATATTAATTTTTGAGATGAGGTCATTGAGTTCTAAGCCCAAGGTTTAAACCCATATGATCGGTAACAGGCCTTGGATGACATCCAACCCAAACATTTGTTGGCAGCCCAGAGTTTTGGGATTTGGACAGTGCGCCAAACCCAAATTTACAATCATAAAAGAAAACAAAAATTAATTCAATTAATAATTGGCAATATATATATATATATATATATATATATATTAATATGAAAACTAGCGAACATCTAGTATAGCAGATTTTGATGATAATACAAATTCCTAAGAAAAACATTTTACCATTGTTTTATTTTGGTTTTGATGAAACATTTCACCAAATTATAGAACATATATGTTGACTATAATATAAAAAGTGGATTCCATATTTATCAGTCATAAGAGTTATAATTATGAGCTGGTATTGGTAGAAATGACGTGGCTTCTTTTATGGCTTTTTCTCTCTTCTTTAAGAAAAATGATATTTGATCATTCTCATCGGCCACAAATTATTATTATTATTATTTGAAATTGCATGTGCGAATTCAAATTTAATATTGTTGTTGAGAAAAAAATCACTAGATTATCCTATTGGAGCAACCCATGAAAATAGGAACAACCATGAAAATTTAATTGATTGTGAGTCGTATAACGGACAATTGACATGATCGTTATACTTACTTAAATTTTCCATCTGTTTATTGTCGTGTTGATCGTTTATTGATATGCCAATTGCCCATTATAACAATAACGATATAAGATAATAAATATCAACGCTCTCTTTTGGATCTCCCTCTCTATTTGGCTGGTACATACTTTTTATACATTTTTTATGCCTTATTTTGTTTGGTACATATCATAAAGACATTAGTGTATGATTATATGGATTTACACAGCTTGAAGCTGATTTGATATGCTTTTTGTTCGCAGGGCCTTGATATATCGGTTATAAGTTATATGGGAAAACTGAGAGTTACTTTTGGTGTTAAAAAAGGGCACATAGATTGTCACAAATTCAAGTCATGTATGGAAAATGCCTTCCACATCATTTTCAAATCTTCTCAGAAAAATCCTACAAAAGACAAATTTAATTAAGAAAGGAAAACTATCATATATATATATATATATACATACACATATACAGTTTTACTATAAAGAAGATCAAGTTCATTTAAAAGATAATAATCTAAAACCGAACATTATTTTGAAAAGGTTAATTTTGCTCTAAAGTGGACACTCTATCATGCAATAGCCTACATAGTGGATATGTCTATTCTGGAGCAAAATTAACCCTTCTAAAATAATGTCTGACGTCATATACTTATCTTATATAGTGAATTTGATCTTATTTATAACAAAACTGTAAATATATATATATATATATATATCATTTTTTCATTCGGAACTGTCATGCAACATGTTGTTAGATTTTGTCCTAGACAATCCTGAATGGGCATATTTCTCCCGAATGAAAAAAATAGCAATAATAATAATATATATACATATTTTCTGTTATGCAAACATTTGTATGCTTTTATTTTATGGATACATATTAAATAACATATTATCTGATATCTTTTTTTAAATAAGATATTGCTTGGTGTATATTCGAAAATAAAAAATTTACAGACAGCCGCATTATATATCCTTCAGTTCTTATAATCTACTACCTTAACATACATGGTTTTAGATTATATGAAAGTTATTTTGTTTTATATATTAAGCTTATTTTGTTTTATATATTTTTCTTTTACATGTTATGTTGTTTTTAGGAACTGTGGTCATAGAAGGAAAAGTATAATAATAATAATAAGAAGAAGAAGAAGATGGAACGGAAAACCAAACCTCAAATATGCCACAATATTATTAAAAATTAAATAAAAGGTTTCATACAAATGAAAATTAACTATAAAACATAGCAATCAAGTACAATAAGAACTAAAAAGACAACCTGACATTTGGACCTCCTTAAAAACTTCATGATAAAAAATTCCAATGGGGAGAAAAACCAATGAAGGAAAAAGAATAACAGAAAAATAAACAAAAAGATCAATCTCCCCATGTTCAGCACATGCGCACTAAGAGAGGCTTAAGGAAAATTAGGATGCTAGGACGATTAGAATTTATACTTCTAATTATCCTTCATTATTTTCTATATCTTGAGATATAATTGTTTTGCTCCAGATTTGGGGTGTAATCCCAGGTTAAAGGTCCAGCATTGTTATAGATTACATCCTTATATGTTATATTATTGGATTTAGAACTTCAAAATATAAGTATAACTTGACTAATCCTTTTGGGAGAAACCCAATAGCCAATCAAATGAGTGATAAATAAATAAATACAGTATGATCAACAACATTATTAATATATTTTTATGAAAATTTTGAATTTTGGTAAATAAAATTACCTAATTCGGATTGTAAGATTTTAGCTACCTTTAAAAATACTATTAATATTTTAGCAACTGGAACTAATTTTAATATATATCTATATATATATAAACTAGGTTTAAATTATGTTGTTAATATTAGAACTAATGTTAAAATTTTCTTTTTCAACCATTACGTCACATTAAAAGCTGAGATTGAAAAATATATATTAATCACCAAATTCTCATAAAGTTTTTTTTTTTAAATAAAATTTTAATATATCATTAAATTTATATGTTACTATTTTTAAATTTTAAATCTTAATCTTTAATATGATCTAAGAGCTAATAAATCGTCTTGATATGAAATGAATTGTATATATATATTTTTGGTTATATTTTAATGTGCTTTTTTCTTTATAGGTAATCGACTTGGAATTTTATTTTAAATAGTTTTATTTATTAATTTTATTTTCAATTCTACGTCGTAAAAGAAAAATTACACTAATCAATAAATACTTCTTATTAATAATGATATGATACAATTTTTAACCATTAAAATTAATTTTGTTGACATATCAAAATTTGACAAGCTGAAATTGAGATTTTCTAACTCCTTGAAATGGAGAAGATTCTTGCTTGGAGTGGAAGTGCACCCTTCAAGATCGCCCAAGAAAAAACTAGCTGGAGTGCACGTAAGGTAAATCTTCCTTTATCAAGAAAACATGATGGTTTCAACATTAGATCTTCTTTTATTAATCATTAAATCACAGTAAATGTTGGGATTTAAAATTTAAAAAATAGTCAAATATGTGTTTAGTGACATAGTATAATCCTATTTAGAGAAAATGAATCCTATTGAGACCCAGTGATTAATAAATGTAATTTTAAATCTCATCCATTAATATGATCCAAGGTAAAGCTGTAAATAGGCTCAAGTAGCTCGTGATTAACTCGAGCATGACTCAATTTTAGCTCATTTGAATTTGACTCGTGAAGAAAACTAGTTAAGTTTAAGCAATAAATTAAGCTTGTGAGTAGCTTTTGAGTAGTTTGAATATATTATTTATATGTATCTATAGTTTGAATTTATTAATTATATGTATCTATATAAAAATTATATTATGAATTTAAGGACATTGAATATTTATAATGCAAAAACAATGTTTTTTATATTTTAAATTGATAAATTTTTTAAAAATAAATTAATTTTATAATAAAATCAATAGAATAAGTTAAATTTATTAATAATTAATGTTAAAATTTTTATTTTAAGAAAACAAATATTTAAGTTTTTAAGTTTAATGTTGTAATGAGTTGAGCTGGGCTTTTTCAAGAATGAGCCAAGCCGAGCTTAAGCAAGTTATTTCAAAATTTTATGAGCATGATCTGAGTTTGAGAACTCATAAAATATTACGAGCCAAACTTGATAATTCTAATACTCGGCTCATTTACACCCCTAATCCAAAGGTTGACAAAAGAAATCTTGATGTTATTATTTTTAAGGACCTGATTTGAATATGAGTATACATATATGTATATATATAATTTTGATTAGTTGGAACATAATTTCTAGCTTATATGGAATATCTAAGACATGACAAGTATTAAAGTTGTTACTTACCTAATTAAAATTTTAATATTAAATTTTTCATTGAACTCGCATCTGCCCACTTGACATGTTAATATTCTTACTGTAACAACCTATACCAACATACCCCTATTATACAAGTTTAATCGGGTTTGACCAAATAGATCTCATGTAGGTTTTAGGTAAATGTTTAGTTTGACTGATGTATAATTGTGTAGAGCTCATTGATATGAATTCATAAACTGATAACATACCAAATTTTGAGTTACGAATAAAAAATTATGGTTTTAGAAAATTTTAAACATCAATATTATATCGGTATCAAAATCAATCTCGAATTTTTATCTGTTAGTAACCCAAGACCTTATATAAGTGTTGGGAAGTGTGTCTAATAATGAAAAAAAATTAAAATACCTATTTTATCCCCCAAACTCGAGAAACCTTTCTCTAGACCTGAGAATTGAAGTGGGTCGACCAATCCCACTTACATGTCAAATCAGGTCGAACCGATTTTTAGCGGATTCTAGCCATTATTGATGACATGTGTTGTGACCAAAACCTCCAAATCTCCGACCAATTCATAGCCAAATGCGCCCTAATCAAGTAGACAAAGCTGGAGGTAGTGGTCCGATCTGATTGCCAAAGTTTGTGGGTTTTTTGGCCATTCCAGACCGACCCATACACCTTTCCCCCTTTTCAGACCCTCTGAATTCATTCCCCTACTTCATTTGCCAAGATTTTTCACAGTTTGAGAGATCTATCAATGACAAATTTGGTTGAGTTTTTTGAATAATTTTTGGTCATTAATATACTTTTGAACTGATATGAGCATACCAATGTATTCCTTATCTCTTGGGCTTTCCGTTGATATAAAATTTATATATTTTGGACGTCATTTGATAAATTTTTTTCATTTTTGGATCAATTAGTTAAATATCAAGTAAAAATTGGAATGTGTTTAGACAAATTGGATAAAATTAAAGTTGGATTAGTATAATTAAATATTAATAAAACCAATCAGAATGTTCAATTTCATAAAATTGGCCTTTGAGTGGAAAATTTCAATTTTGAATACCAAATCTTAACACTTTGCAGTATAATTGAATCGCTCGGCATCTAATTTAAGTAATTTTATAATTGTGTAAATTACTTTAAAACATTTGGTAAATTCTCTCGTTTAGTTGTAGGAGCCCGAGGAATATTTTATTATATTTAAGCACCCTTATTGAGCTTGGAGTTGACCTTACAGAACAGCTTAGAGTGAGCATCAGCGATACTTGTAAGTGGTTATATTTTTAAATAACTTTAAGCATGCTAGTACAATATATATGGTTTGGATTACATATATATATATATGGGTTGATATAAATGTTTATTTTAGTCATATATGAATATTGGTTTTCAAATATATGTGTTATAATTTCATGTGACTTTTGATAAGATTTTAAATGAATTTAAATTCCAATGAGTTTATAGTGAACTTGTGAATATTGGTATTTAAATATTTTGACAACTAAATTGATGGTTTAGTCAGTTTGGAAAATATTGATTTTTGAGAAAGTCGATTAAAAATTGTATATTTTTTAAATATATTTGAGTATTTTATATTTGTCAAGTGCTTAATTATAGTGATATATATTTTACTGTTAATATTTATATTTCGGCATATAATGATGATTTGGAACTTTTCAGTGGGATTTGAATATTAAATTATACTTTATAGTATAGTAATGTTTAAAAAGTGGAAAAATATGATTTTAAAATGATTGTTTTATAAATATCGTATGATTATGTTTAATTGATATACCATATAATACTAGTATTTCGATTAAGTTTTATATTATAGCATGCAAATTTGCCACGATATCTATAGTATACTAACAGTCGTGAGGTGGGTTGAACCTATAGATTCATTATTGCCACGATACTTTTGGTACAATAAAGGTTGTGAGGTGGATTCATTTTATAGATTTGTATTGTCACAATACTTTTAGAACGCTAAGGGTCATGAAGTGGGTTTGTCCCACAGGTTCCTTATCCTTTACTATCCAGTGGTGTTCAGGACATCGTGCACCACTTGACAATGCTAGATATATCATATAGTAAATTATTTATATTTTTATGTACATTGTTGATTTCTGATATTTATGATTTTACTGTACTTTCATAATTATTTTATGAGATTATATTTATATCATTTTATGCTCAATATTTATATCATGATTAATCCATGTTATAATATTTATAATGGATATTAATTTGCAAAATTTGAGCATTGATTTTATGATATTGATTTGGGATGTTGATTTGAGGTATAAGTTTAGATTTTGTGAAATGATTTTTAACCAGAAAATCTTTAAAAAGAGTGGAACGATAGGTCTTCAGAGTAAGATTTACAAAAATAAAATAATATTTTTTTGTTATGCCATGTTGTTCATTAAGATAGCTTTATCTTACGTTTTATTTATTTTTAAATTTGTTCCCATAAGTCTACACAGTTAGTGGACAGTCTACATTGTGCATTATTTATTGTTCCATGTTTTCCATAACAGTAGCAATATTTATCTTTTCCAGCTCATCTTTATTTTATTTTTTTTCTAAACTTATTCGTATTAGTTGTATTACTTAATTTTATAAATACTCTTGAAATGCTCTGACTTAAATTATGGACATAGTAGTGACCTTATTATATATGTGTAATATTGACCTATACTATGATGGGATATAGATGTTGATTATAGTTGTGGACTTGTGTCAGGACCCGTCCATAATTCCTTCCCTGGAACCCTAGACAAGCCCTGATCCTAGGGAAACCCTACCGAACCCTCCAACGGAAAATCCGGCAGAGCCTCCCCTAAGGGATTTACTTACCACAAATTACCTGCACTGAAAACACACTTCTATACTCATCCCCTTATTCCTCCCGCAAACTACAAATTGATTCCACAAATTTCAGCACTTCAAAAGAAACAACAGCAGCAACCCAGTGCATAAAAACAACTACACGTCCAATACAGTATACAGAGCATTATACAACAAATGTGGAATTTAAGCAATGACAGATAAGGAAACAATACAAGACAGAGAGGAAAAAGGAAAGAAATACTTCTTGGACCTTCGGCAACGAATTGAGACGTTGGGCTCGCCCCGGACAATCAACGTCTCCAACCTCGACCTAGGGGAACGGAATTTAAGAGTGTGAGATGCTAATCATTTCAGTGAGTGACCCTAACTACTGAATACCTTTAATAATAATAATATAAAAATAAAGGAATTTAATTAATCAATACCGAATAATTAAATAAATAAATAAATAAATAAACATTTGAAGTAGTAATTTCTCTCAAAACCCTTACTCTTCACTCCCTTGGAAATGTTCCCTTTTTTAAAACCTTTTCGCAAAACCCGATGTACGTACTCCCCGAAAACCAAGGGACCAAATAATTTAATAAACAACAAATAAATAAATAAATAAATAAATACCCCAAATATAAATAAACTGCAATAAATTATAATAAATAATTTTAGAACACCTTTGGGGTTTAAAACATTATTTGCAATTTACACCGACGCACCACACCATATACCGGTGATGCCCTCCGATACCCAGCGTCCCGAGCACCGACTGGCGGGGGGTTAAAGAGAGAAACCTGCAACGGTCACTTCGGCGTCCCGACAGTACCGCTGCTAAAACCATCAACCCGGCCAAGGAGGGGGGCGGCTGTGCACAACAAACTTGCCTGCCCATGGTCCAATGGCAACTCACGGGTGAAGTAATAACCGTGCGCTAAACCACATAATAACCGCGCGCTACCACGTGTCCATACACCATACACCAGAACACCAATACTGTATGAATGCGTCTAAAAATAAACATTTATAACCAACCGTACCGTTTTCCAAAATTACCGTGGGAAATACATTAAATTCTCACACTTACCATCCCACATATTTTTATTTAATAAACCGGTACGAAACATTGATAACACATAAACCACAATTTTCTCGAAGTACGAGATGCAACCATAAAAATACCGCGGGCGTAATTTATAAAATTTAAACAAATAATTTCGTAAAATATTTAACCCAATTATGCCTGGAAAATATTACTTAAAATCACGTACAATTAATACCGAAACATACTTTGCTCATGCATAATAAATTAAACCACAATAAAACCATAATTAATCACACCACATGAGCATAATTTAAATACCAATTTAAATACCAAATAAACATAATTAATTGCCCAAAAATGATATAAAATCCAGACGCAATTAATTACTGAAAATACTTGCTCATGTGTAACAAATACCATTTAATCACAATAAAATAATAATCGGGAATTTCTAATGACCCCAAAATTTTATTTAGCACCATTGGGTAAATATATATATAAAATAATATTTTTCCCGATTGTATTTAAAACACGCCACATGAGCACCAATTACAGATATCAAATTAATACCACATAAATACAATTAATTACCCCAAAAATATTTTTAAAGGTGGGTCACTCACCTGGAGCACGCAATTAACCCATGATCCACCATGGGATCAATTCCACGACTCACCGGTGCTCCTAGAACAAAATTCACAGACAGTCAAATAAATTAATATTTTAATCGGGTAAATAATACCCGGTACCCGGGGGTCAAAACACAAACGTTAACCAAAAAAGGCGAATAATATACCGAATCGAAGCTCGAGCGACGAGGATTACCAATCCGGTCTCCATCGACCCCAATTCCGCCGGAGGTGGCCGGAATTTGGTCGGGAAGCTTCGGCCGGTTTTGATCTTGAGGGATCTTTCAAACGGTGGGGATTTTGGACAATCTAACCCCGGAAATGGACTCAGAGGGGTGAAAATGGTGGGATAGAGGTATGGGACAGGCTGGGTTGGTCGGAAACGGCGAGAATCGCCGGAAAAATTTCACCTCGCCGCCGCGACTTCGCCGGCCCTATCTGGGCTCGTCCGGCGGCGGCTGGCCAGGAGATTTTGTGGCTGAGGTCGCAAGGTGGCGGGTTACACCGGTGGCCAGCGCGTGAGGACTATGGGTGGCCGGAAAAAGTGCAGCAAGGAGAGAGAGAGGGACGACCGGTGGGAGAAAAAAACTGTGCGTGTTTTGTGTTTTGGTGCTCGGGGAAGAAGAAGGAAAAAAAAGGAAAAAAGAAAAGAAAAAGAAAAAAAAGAAAGAGTTTTCCCACGTGGGGAAAAAAGAAAAAGAAAAGAAAAAGAAAAAGAAAAAGAAAATAAAATGAAATAAAAATAATTAAATAATTAAATAATAATATTATTATTTAAAATAATAATAAAAATAATTTGATTTTAAACATGGTTGACATGTGGCATTTCACCATGCTGACACATGGTCACCTTCAGTAAGTCACACGTGGCACATCGTTACGCGTTTTAAAAATAATATTAAAATAATACGGTATTTGAAAAACTCTACAGGTCCATAACTTTCAAACCACATGTCCAAATCGAACGTGCCGCTAGTCTACGGACTCGTATCGACGAGCACTTCACAACCATACATGAGTCAACGCTCAACCTTACATGAATAAAAAGTCAACTCCGGCACCCCTTGGACAGTTTGGACCTCAACTCGTTTTGCTCAAAACTTTCAAACCGTAGCTCCGTTTTCAACGTGCTACCAGTCTACGAACTAGTGCCAACGTGTACTTTGTAACGGTACCTCAGTCAACCTAGAATTCTAACGGGGTCAAAAATTCAACTTTTGACCCCTTTGGTCAACAGTCAACAGTCAACCTCGGTCAACGTGCAAAAATTCCGACATGGTTCGGAACGGGGTGTTACAACTTGTATGTTGTTGTGGCTTTATCTTTTTATATTGAGGTATTATTTGGTATTTGCATGTATTTTTTGTCCATGGCTGGGTGAGATTCCATTGGATTTTCTCTAAGAATTGTCTAAAGGGACTTCCCTACGCTCAACCAGTTGAAGGTCTTAGGAGAATTTCCGAGGTGAGTTCTATCTCCTACTTTATATATATATATATATATATTTTAGTATTTGATTGACTTATAATTAGTAAAACTTATTCCTTTAAATGTTCACTTGTCCATTTTTAAGTTATATAAATTATGTTAGTCAATCAAATAATGAGATGTATACTCTTAGTAGATATATTGATAGAGTAGATGTGCCGATAATATTACTCATACTAAAATTCTATTTAGAGAAAGTGAACCATGTCATGATTTATTGATTAATAGATATAATTTTCAATCTCAGCCTTTTATACAATCCAACAAAGGAAATCCTGATATTAGTCTAGATATTAAAAGCATCTCTAATTGTGTATGTGGATTGTTACTTATGTGGTATAGAAATTGATATGATCTAATTCTATGTTGCATAAATGTACAGCTAGTTTTAAAATTGTTATCTAATGATAATATGAAAGGCTATTTATGCATGTTAATTAATTACATATATTTTCTTAAGTTTTTATTTTGGAAAAAATAATTTAAAAAAAATCATTTTTAAAGAAATTTTACAATACCTAACAGAGGTTTAAGAAATAGAGAATCATCTTGATATATTTTTTGGCCATATCAATTTGATAGTATGTTTAGACAAATCTATTGAAAAGAATTTTTTTTTTATTGATTATCTATTTTTTTATTAATTATTTATTTTTTGATATAATAAAAAAAAATCTAATAATAAACAAAGAAAATGTTCAAAACGTTATCTGAACCTAATAGTGTATATATATGTATATATATTTGAAAAAGAAACAACCTCGTTGAAATATTCTAGGGGACACTTTTGTCGTACACGATTTCAATGAACATCCCCAAATAAAGCAATACCATAGAGGTCGGATGTCATTCCAAATCAAAATGCCCAAAACCAAAAGGGTTACGATATTGCCTGCAAAAAGCATAAGTATATTAATTTAGTGACAAGGCGTGGGATAAAACATCAATCATAATTAACCCTTGTTTTTTGGTAAATATTAATTAACTTGTCAATTCCTTCATATCTTTTTTTTTTTTTGCTGAATCATATCAAATATATTTATGAGGATTGTCACCTGCACTCTCTTAATACAGTCTCTAAAATGCACTTTACCTTTTTTTCATTATTTTTGAAAAAGGACCTCTAGATGAATAGCATCTGCTCAGGTGCTGTTCGATCAGCATATGCACTTTACCTTCTTTATACGAAAAGCAATGCTGGTAACGGTAGACAGGTGTTCCCATTTACTTTCCTTTATGTGGCCAAGATGTTCATTAAATAAACTAATTCTAGGGAGTGTATTCAGTTAGAAATTTAATGAATTTTAAAAAAGTTAAAATGTTTGATAGAATTCATAGATTTACTTAGAATTCAATAAACTTCACATGGATTTTATCATAATCGTATATGGAGTTTAATGAAGTTTGCGGGACTTATGTTATAGACTTTAACAGATTTTGATAGAATTCTAATGATTTTAAATATTTTTATATAATTTATTTTACTATTTTGGTGAATAATATCATTTATTCTATACTATAAGCATAGTTTTTTATTTTTTTATTTATTCATTTTTATCATACCATTATCATTGTCGAACATTTATAATATCGAACAAATTAACAAATATTAAGAGATAGGCAAACAACAAATACATGAATACTAAACTTTAATAATATTATCCTTAAAATATTTTTAAAAAAATGAAAAAAAAACACTGTCAACATAAATTAAAATAAAATTAGCTAAATATCTCAAATAGTCTTATATCATCTCTATTATTATTATTATTATTATTATTATATGCAAAATTTTATTTAAAAAAAATAAAAAAACTCATTACTTATTACTTTGATTCATTGCATTTTAGGCATCCTCCACATATTTGAAGCTATTGTAGTTCTCCATTCATTAGCATTCTCTTATTATTACTCTTGGCTTTCAAACAGCTTTTCAAAATTATTTTCTTCAGTTTCTTGTCTTAAATGTGTTTAATTAGTACAAGAATTATATATATATCTAATAATAATAATAATGACCAAACACCAAATTAGTCACTCACAGTAGAAACAATAACCAAAGCACAAATTCTTGGGGAAGTGTCTTTAATTAAGTACAAGAAGCTATATATAGATATATATTATACTATAAAGTTATTAATTTATACAAAATTGTGTGGCTAGCTTTTGACGTGCACATTCATTGTGCCTAATCTGCCAACATTTTTTTTTTTTTCAGAGTTATAGAAATTTATTAAGCTTTTGACATGCACATTCATTATGCCTAATCTAGCAACCTTCCCCCCCCAGGCGGTGATCATCACTGTTTCCTTTTTTTACTTTTTTTTTTCTTTTGGTACAAAGAAAATAAATTGATCATTGATCTGAGATGAGATGATCTTTACCCTCCTGAAAACTAACCCCTTCAAAGTTTTTGTTAGCTGGCAGTTGTTTCTATGCCCTTGCTTTCATCTGTGTGTTTATGGCTCAAGGAAAAAAAGAAAAGGGGGCTTTCATTTGTGTGTTTATGGCTCAAATGGCTAAAGTTGTGTATGTGGTTAGTTTTGTTTGTTGGGGAATCGGTAAGTGAATTTATGAGATATCCTTTTGATAATTTTGAATAAATTTCAAAGGGTTTTTAATAAATTCATTCTGTGCTTTTTGGGGGGAATTATGAGGGTTCAAAGGTTGCTTTTTGATGATGGGTTTCTTGCTTGCAGGTCGGTCTGTGGGATGACCACTGATTATAGGAAGGTGGAAAGGTGGGGGATTGAGAATAGAGGTACAGTATCCATTTGAGAACAGGTACTGAGTATGTGGAATAACTGCTCAAATATCATAGATTCAGAATGGAACTATTGAAGAAAACATTCTAAGTTATCAGGGGTTCTTCTTGATCGTGCTTTTGATGCTCACATTGGATCTGAACTATTTATGGTTTACAGGCACTACCATATGTTTTCTTCAATGACTTATTTTAATAAGGAGTATCGAACTGCTAGCTATAAAATTTTCATTGCATTATGAAATTTGCTTCTATAGTCTTCCAATGTTATGTTGATCTTATTATGGTAATGAGATGCGATGATAGTACGATTAGGAAAGTATGATGAGCTTCTAGATTCTGGATTGGATTTCGAGCATCAGTAGCTAGCTGCCCACGAAACATCCATGGATCAATTACCCACAAAAAGGAAAAGTAAATTATCCTTGAACAACTAGATGTGTATCATCTTCTAGCCATGGATGTGCTGCACCACCTTCTATTTCTTTTTACACCAGGGCTAAACACATATACCTATATGTATATATTTACAATAGCAGATAACAGATATGTTCCTTAGAAACTTAAAACTTCTCACTCTATTTTTTTTTTTTTTTAACCTCAAAACTTTTCACTCGGAATTCAAAATTTTCACAACATTGATTTGGATTTTTATCAAACAATAGCAAGATAATGCGAAAAAGGCAAAAAAAATTGAATCATACCTAAAAAACCAAATCAAGCAAGGAAGCATGGGGAGAGAGACCACAGGAAAGACCGTTGTTTTGGTTGCGAGCCCATAGGAAAGACCATTGTTTTGGTTGCCGTCATCTCACTGGTTTCATTCGACCGTTCATCCAGCTGGTTAGGCTCGTCCGTCTATTCTTCGTTCTTCATTCTGTCTCAAAGCAAGGTCTCATTCAATGTTATGTGTTTTAAAATCCGATGAAATCTCTAGGGTGGAGACTGGATTTGTGAAAGACTTGAGTATTTATACCTAGCGTCTCAAAACCCAATCAGATCCATTAATTTATAAAATCCTTCTAAATTAATAATTTTTTAAATACCAATAGACTTTTTTAAACTTTTAAAAATCCATAATTGACTAGCATCAGATTTCTATAGATTGTATAGAATTCTGAATTCAATACTTTAATATTTTAATGGATTCTATCGAAATCGTAATTGAATATCTTTGGATTTTGAAAATGTTTTAAAATTTATTAAATTGCTAATTGAATACACCCCTCTAAAATTCTTTGGGCTCTAATTATCAAATTGCCATTTTGTTGATTTTTGGACCAAAAAGTCCCCACAGCTCCTCGTCAAATCTTGTTTATTTTATTTCTCAATACAATTCTTTTTTTTTTTTTCTTTCACAGTTCATCATTTTGATGTAATCACCTTCACTTTAGTATTCTTATTTTATTAAAAATGTATTTTTATTTTATTGAGCGGAAGCAAAGAGAATATTTATATATTTTTATGTTTTATTTTGAAGTAATTTATTGAGTTATTTTATTTGTTCATTCTTTTACAAATTAAATTAACATTTTGTAAGTGGTATATAGTATACACAATTTAATTTTTTCTCTTATTAATATTTACTTATTTAACTTTAATTAAAATACATTACAAAAAGAAATTTTAATTAAAATAAATTAAATAGAGATAAGCAAATATGGGGTGGGGGGAGGGGTGGGGGCATTAAAATTTGAAAATAGACGGAGTATAAGAGCATTGTGTGGTTTTAAAAGTAAAAAATATATATAAAATAAAATTCACAAAAGATGAGAGTTAGGAGATACAGCTTCTTCTTCTTCTTCTTTTTTTGGGTTTTGATAAAAACCATATACAGCCCTTGAAAGCTTAAATCTATAAATTTTCACCGGAAGCCGAAAATCCATTTTCGTTCTCTGAGTTTTATTCAAAGAAAAAGTGAAGTTCCTAATTTTTATTGGAGCCGTAAAAATTTTTCCGGCCTACATAGAAAATTAAAAGTTAGATAAATGGCTATTTAGTAATTAATGATGAAAATGATGGACAATAGTTTGATAGATAATACTGTAGCAAGGAAAAGTCGGTCTTTCCCATGCGGAAAAGGGTGTTCGAATGCTGGAATGAAAGAAATCGGGCTTGGAAAACTAAAGAAATAAGACATGTTTGTGATGAAGAGTCAGCAGAAGCCATTCTAAAAATAGAATGGCCTCATATTCAATGCAGGGATAAGCTCATTTGGCTAGGGAATAAAGAAGAAAATTTTTCAGTTAAAAGTTGTTATGAGCTTCTTGTTAGAAACTCCTGGGCAAACAATGAAAATGGACAGTGGATGAAGCTGTTGAAACTCAAAATTCATGATAGTCCGAAGTTATTCCTTTGAAGAGTCCTATCTACTGTGATTCCCACTTGCGAATTGCTGTTCCACAGATTTGGTAAAGGGAACCGTTTTTGTGTGAGATGTGGTGTTGTTGAAGAATCTGCTATCCATGTATTCAAAGATTGTAATAGCACGAGAAGATTGTCTTTTGCGAGTAAATGGGGATGTAAACTTGACTGCTGGACGGTGTCGAATACAGAGGACATCGTTGATTTTTGCATCAATCTTAAACCTGAGAATTGTTTCCCAAATCTGGAAGGAAGAGAAGTTACAACCTTTTTGTCTCTTTGATGTCGTTTACATGGAAATGCATAAATGAGTGTTTATTTTTGGGTCATGGAGATCCCATTGAGGAAGTTAGTTGTTTCAACCGAATGGTGGACGAATTCTTGACTTGGCCTTAGATCACTTGTAATGCTTCCTCTTCTCCTGAGGAATTTTGGAAGCCACCTTCAGAAGGGTAGTGGAAGATCAACACTGATGTTTCCTTCTCCAACAGCCAAGCCGGTCTTGCATTTGTTGTCAGAAATTGGAGAGGAGATTTGTTATTTCTTGCCTCTAAGCATATCTACTACGAGTCCCCACTGAATGCAGAGGTTAAAGCTATTCTTTGGGCAGCAAATGAAGCAACTGAAAGGAATTGGGTCTGCCTGGAATGGTCTTCGGATTCAGCCTTTGTAGTCAAGAACATCACTAGCTTAAAGGACCCTTCAGGATTGCATAACAGATATGACTTCATCTTTTTACGTTCTTTGTATACTTTTTACAACTGAAAGATTTGCTGGAACTCTAGGGAGGCTAATTGTCTGGCAGACCATGTGGCCAAGAAAGCTTTATATGAAGAGATATGTTTTGATCTTGATAGTTCTGTTTTGAATCCCTTCCAAGGGATATCCTAGATATTCTAGCTGCTGACTAGCGTAGTTCCAGTTTAGGTTTGTAATCTTTCCTCCTCATGGAGACTTTCGTGTTTTTCTTTCTTTGGAATGAATTTGCGGTTTATTAAAAAAAAAGAAAAAAAAAAAACGAAAAAAAGAAAAAGAAAAGATAATACTGGTTTTTGAAAACTAATGGTACACATGTCACTCATTTTAAAGGAAAGAGAGTGTAAATTGGAGAACGGAGAACGAACAGATATCCCGTGCTCTCGGAACATAGCCCCTGCCTTTCACAAACTGCTGGGATGCACACGTATTGATAACATATATGTTTCATCAATTTGTGAGAGAAGGTATACTCCCCAGAGTAGATTTTCTCGTAGGATGCACTCTAATTTATTCATTATTATGGGTGTTTATTTACTTTATTTATTAGGTAACAGCCCATATATAACAGTCACACCATATCTTTTTCCGATGGAACCCAAGGCATATTCGACCATAGCATATGTATTCTTTAAAGATACACATTAAAATCAATTTTAAAGCGTATGGCTTGTCGTCCTTTACAGCATCGTGAGCTACTTCGCTTAAAGATAAAACTTCATATATGAGTTCGTCTACGATGCAGACATTCTCACATTTTTATCATACGAATTTCAATATTGCTAATGGTTTTTGAAGAAACAGTTGTCAATACTATCACACAGATACAAGTATTGATGATGGTTTTTTCAAAAATCATCATTTTTGAGGCAGTTCACACTATATAATTTCACTCATATATATATATATGCATCTGCGTGTGTATAAGAAATTTTTGCATCAAGACTCTTTTGATGGAAATTTTTTTATTAAATTTTAATTTTGAAATGTTGAGATTTAAAAAATACATTTTAAATTTATATGCGTCAATACATAATTTACTTTACCTTTTTATGAGTTTAGTTTTTTAGCATACCCATATCAATAGTATTAGGATCACCAAATTGTTCATTAAATATATTTATCAAATTACATATGGTTATAATTAATTGATGAAATATTTATACATCTAAAACTAAATAAGTAAACTCTTAAATAGATAACAGAACACAATTACAAACCAATTAAAAATTGCTACATCATCTGTCATGTCATTTAATAAATAGATTTAATAAACAATTTGAGATCTTTACATCATTATATTTATATAAACTCCAAATATATTTAAATTTAGCTCATAAAGTAACGTAAAGGTTAATTATAAATGATTTGATGGTTTTCCATAAAAAAAGTTGTGATCGAAAAATAACTATATATATATATATTTGATGAATCTCTTATTTGGATTGACCTGATAATAATATATTGAACATCTATAAAGTCAATCTTTTAAATTTATCGTTATAGTCCTTTTTTTTTATTATTAAGATAGATACGGACTAATTAAACAAATCCAAATTAAACGATTGTGATTAGATATCTTAGCATAATATCTCCCTCTCACGCGCTTTCACACATAAAAATTATCAAATTAAGTCCTCTTCTATAGGGCTTTAGATTGTTTTGATAGCTGAGATTTAAAGATATATTTAGGATTTATATAAGATCTAAAAGAGTTTACTTTGCCCATCTTAGATAATTTTATTTGTAACAATCTGTATCGAATAGTACCCAATTATAAAAGTTTAACCGAGATTGATCAATTGCACCACATGTGGGTCCAAGGGTTAACTGTTTCTATGGTCAAGATTTGATATTAACCATAATACTATTGCGTAAAGCTCATCAATACTAGTGCACAAACTAATAGTACTCTTATTTCCGAGTCATGGTTTGGAAGTTGTGGATCTGTGAATTTTATGTTTAAACATTTTACCATTGTCAATACCAATATTAGTTTTGTTTTAAAAGGACATGCGTGAATATATATATATATATATATATATATATATATATATGTATGTGGGTATGTGCTTGCATGTGGGAATGTCAAAAAAATATCATAAAATTTCAATCTTGCCTCCAAAAACCCCTTGGCACTTGTATTTCCTATCCTTGCATGAATACCAGAGTTTCTTCCTATCATTATGAAAGCTAACTTTCTCATTGGAAATTGCCTAAATCTAGGCAAAATTACACTATACTTGCTTTACCACTACTTGACCTATTAAAAAACCAACCAGCCTATGAAATTTGTAGCCGAACCACCATTGGACTTATTGCGATGAGCATTTTGAATCTGTCAGCCAACATTGATTAATTCCTTGGAACCCAACAGTTTTAAGCCATGGCTCTGGTGCCTCCTGTCAGGACAGAATTCCTCCTCCGGAACCCTAGACAGCCCTGATCCCAGGGAAATACCACCGAACCTTCCAACGGAAAATCCGGCAGCACCTCCCCTAAGGGATTTACTTACCACAAATTTACCTGTACTGAAAACACACTTAAAAAATATCCCCTTATTCCTCCCACAAACTACAAATTGGTTCCACAAATTTCAGCACTTCAAAACAAAAATACAGTAATCCAGTGCAAGATAAATACAACAAGAGTGAAAGAAATAGTACAACTGCAATAAAGAAGAACAGGGTACTTCACGAAGTAAAACAGCGATGAAGATCAACTCCGCTCTGGATGAACACCGACAACCTGGTACCTAGAGGAACGGAATTTAAGAGTGTGAGATGCTAATCATCTCAGTGAGTGACCCTATCTACTATACAATATAATACCACGATAATACAGTAGATAGATAATAATTAATTGGAAATAATAATTTCTCTCAAAACCCTTACAATTCTCTCAGTTGGAAAAGTTCCCCTTTTAAAATCTTTTCACAAAACCCTTTATTCATATTCCCCGAAAACCATGACATCAAATAAATACCAGAAACAGTAATAATTATATTTTTAATTCCAATACAGTTTCCAAACATTTTATTTTTAAAACACAGTTCTGAAAATCATTTGATGCACCTACTATATACCAGTGGCGCCAACAGTACCCAGCGTCCCAAGGTACCGCCAGACAGGAGGTTATAGAGAGAAACCGGCATACGGTCGCGTGGCGTCCCACTGCGCCGCTGCTAACCAGGTGTCCCGACCAAAGGGGGTGGCCTACCCTCATCCGATGGCAACCACAGGACAACCTTATCATATCAACCGCGCGCTACTCACACCCACCTGCGCGCTAATCACATCACCTGCGCGCTAATCACACCCACCTACGCGCTAATCACAACCGTGTGCACACTAACCATATCACATATAAACAGAACACCAGTACGTGCACGGTGCATCTAAAAATCATAAAATCCACATGTTTAAATTATATAACAAATTTCACATTTTTCATAAGCATAGCGGGCATAATCCATCCGCTTGAACCCGGAAATTCTCCGTAATTTCTTTATAATCAATACCATAAGTTCCATGATTTTCAAATCCACCAACTCCCAAACCCATCAATTCAAACATCCACATTTTTCCAAGCATAAATAATTTCTCGAAATATCATAATCAAATCTCATAATATTCCATGGGCATATTTTATAAAAATTGAAATCACCAACATAACCAAATATTTTCTTTGAAATATTTGAAAATCAAATCGTGCCCATTTTACTATTAAAACCACACCAATTTCAAAATCCTCAAATCCATAAAATGATTTCACATGGCATAATTTTATAAAATGCACATTTTCTTAAATCCAATAAATTCATAAATAATTCCACAATAAATTGAATAAATATTTGGCACATAGAAATTAAATTCCAAATATTTAAATCGCACATAATATATTCACCAAATAAATTCCCAAAATTAATTTGAAGATGGGTCACTCACCTGGAGCACGCAATTAACTCATGATCCACTACGGGATCAATTCTACGACTCACCGGTGCTCCTAGAACAAAATTCACAGACAGTCAAATAAATTAATATTTTATTCGGGTAAATAATACCCGGTACCCGGGGGGTCAAAACACAAACGATACCTAGAATTTATGAGTTATATACCGAATCGAAGCTCGAGTGATGCTGATCACAGATTCGGTCTCAATTTCCAAGGATCGTACCCGACGGGGTCGGAATTTCGCCGGGAAGCTTTTCGGGTTTCGGCTTCGCAATTCTCCCAAACCGTCACGAATTGGTGGAAACGGAAGTCGGATTCGGATTCAGGAGGTCGAACACTGCGGACTGGAGCTGGCCGGAATTTCGGGTACTCACCGGAACAGTACTTTTCGGCGAGCCGTCGCGGTCACCGGCAACCGTCTCCGGCGGCGGCGTGTGCGGTGGCCGTTGGTCGTGAAATTTTGCAGACTTGTAGATCTTGAGGAGAGCAATCCAATGGGACAGGCGGTGAGCAAAACGGAGGTCGGACGGCGGAGAAATCACCGTTTGAAGATTTCCGACCCCTCGCCGAAAAACGCTCCGATCCCAGCGCGTCGGTGGTCCGATGGCCGTGATTTTTGGTGGGTTGGCCGGACTTGAGGAGAGGATGATGGGTGTACAGCGCGTGTCTGTAGATCGGCCGGAACAGGGTCGATTCGCGGTGGCCGGCGGTGGAGGGGAAAGACTCACCGCCGAACTTCGGAGCTCCGATCCGGGCGCGTCCGGCGGCCGTTCGCCGTGAAATTTGGAGGTTTTGCCGGAAATGAGGTGGGCAATCTGGATGGCCGGCGCGTATACAGTAACTAGGCCGGAAAACGTGAAAATCCCCGTGGCCGGTGACTCTCTTTCTCTCTCCTCTCTCTTTCTCTCTCTTCCCCGAGAGTTTTAACAAATAAAAACCCTGCGTGACACTGTTCATGCCACGTGGACCAATTAGAAGCTGACACGTGGTATTTCACTGTTCACCGACCCAAAAACATTAAAATAATACGGTATCTGGTAAACTTCAAACGTCCATAACTTTTTAACCGGATGTCCGTTTTGAGCGTGCCGCTAGTCTGTGAACTCGTATCGACGAGCACTTCACAACCATGCATGAGTCAAAGCTCAATTCCCCATAAACAAAGAGTCAACTCCGGCACCCCTTGGACAGTTTGGACCGCAACTTGTTTCGTCAATAACTTTCAAACCGTAGCTCCGTTTTCGACGTGCTACCAGTCTACGAACTCGTGGCATCGTGCACTTCGCCACGGTACCCTAGTCAACTCAAAATTCTCATCGAGTCAAAAAGTCAACTTTTGACCCCTTTCAGTCAACGGTCAACCTCGGTCAACGTGCACGGATTCCGGTGCGATTTGGGACGGGGTGTTACACCTCCTCCTAGTTTTGGACTCCTTGAGTCCAGTTCTAGTCTTCTCTTGCTCAAATTCCCCACCTTTTGAGATATCTATTAACTTTATTTTGGCCAAAATTTTTCATGCAATTTCCAAGCATTGGCAGCGATGATTGACCAAAGTGAGCATAACATCGTGTAACCCATCTTATAGGCTTTCCTCTAATATATAGATTGCCATTATAATTGAGTTTTGAGTAATTACTCGACATGGATCAATTTATATAAATACTCGGTGAAATTGGACAATTGAGTACTAAATTCCTATTGTTAACACGTTTCTAGAGGTTTTTAGGAACTAATAGAAGGTTCAATTTTATAAAATTGATTATACGTTGAAAAATGCCAATTTTGGATACCGTTATTAAGAATACATAGAATAATTAGATCTCTTGATATCCAATTTTTGTAAGCTGATAGTTGTGGGATTAAAGTTTTAGAACCTTAAGCATGCACCAAGGTTTTCAATTGAAAGTTTAGAAGTCTTAAAAATATTTTTGTTATATTTTAGTCATCTGTATTAAGCCTAGTAGTGATTCTGCAATAGAGCAAGAATGGTTATTAGCGGTATCTCTATGAGTGAAATTATTTTTCAAATATATTTTAGGGATATGTTAAATGTTCATTTCATGGTCTAAATTCTTATGTGAATTTTGAGTAATTATAACTATATATAGGTATATATATTTAGTAAAATCTCTAAATAAATATTCATGAAACTATGAAAATTTATAAATTTAAAGGGGTATTTATTTACCGACAGATAAACAATTTGTTAATTTATTGATAAATAAATATTGGTTAGTTTTAAAAAAAATTTACAGTCTTAAGAAATAATTTTAATAATTATATATATAATCATATATTATTTAGTTGATATATAATACTTATCATGCACACAATCAATATATTTATAGGATTTGTATTATCTATAAAAAAGATGTGTACAAGATATCTCAACAACTAATGCTAAAATAAGGTTGAAAGTGACACAGCAAAATTTGTAGTGATACGGAGGATTGCTGATTTTTATATATGTACGGTAAGAATAAAAATTTATTGTAAATTGGAAAAAAATATATATATAAAAGCTATTAAGTAAAACTTTCTATATATATATATTAAATATACTTTTTTCACAAGTTTAATGAATTATTAATTTATATATTCAGGGGTTCTAAAGAATTTTTTTTAAAAATTATTATCTTATGCATTTATCGAATTTATTTATTTAGTATACTTGTCCAAATTGAAACAAACAATTTTATTCATTTAATAAGATTATTCATTTATTAAATATTTATTTATCAAGGTTTTACTTATACATATGAATATACGTATGTTTTTATTCACGTGTTTATGGCAATATTTTAAATGTTTCAAAGCTTAAATATGCTCATGTTGAACTGTTGAATCATGACATTTAATTGTTTTGGTATTTAAATTCATATTGTAGTCCAATTGTTTTTAGCTTAATTTTATGAAATGAAATTTTATTGGTTTTGAGAAAGTGAAATTGAAAAATACTATTTGATAAATATTGTAAGCGAGAAAATGGAATTGTGAAATATTGGTTTATCTGCAAGATTTTAATGAAATTGAGAATTGAGGTTGTAGAATATATATATATATACATATATATACATAGACCATATGGTTGAATGCTAATATTGAGTGTGATTAGATTAATATACCATACAGTACCAGTAATTATATTAGATATTAGTTATGGACATGATACCTATATTTATCATCTTCTACTACGAAAACTAATGATGAAACCATGCTGCAACACTTTGGACATTAACGGTTCGTAATGAGTTTTCTCCCCTTGCCACTATCCTGTAATGCTTTAGGATATTGAAGACCACTGAGCAATACTGATGTATAAAATGGTACACTGATGGTACTGTTACATAAAAAGGTTTTTTCTATGTGATAAGCATTGATTGAATATTTATATATGGTTCATGCAAATTTTACAGTCTTATAATGATTTTACGCTGTTCAATTTCCTAAAATATCAATTTTATTTAAATAAGGTTTTGGGCTCAATAATATGGGTTCTGGTGAAAAAGGTTTCAAATGGGGAATCTTTCAAAGAGTGTTATTGTGAGGTCTTGAAAGAAAAATTTCCAACATTAAATTATTATGTTCTTGTAGTACAAAACCAATCATTGAAATTTCTTTATTTTATATTTTATTTTTCTTTGTCCACCCTCTTAGTTCATATAGTTCGTGGATAGTATACTTGGTGCATCATTCGTTCAACGCTTTTTCCTATAGCAGCAATATTTAGCTTCTTTTGTCATTTATTTTTATTTAATCAATTATTTTTATTTTCTTAATCTATATAATTTAAATTTATAAACTACTCTTAGAATATTTTGGATATAAATTACGAACACAGTAGTGACTATAGTTGAATATGTGTGGTATTGAACCTGTGAAGGTAATGGTGGTTGCTGCTATTGAACTATGATAAGGGGAATTCTGTGCTATAATGGATAATATATATAACAAGGATCAAATAAGGTCCTTAACATGAGATCTAACATGGAGTTTTCATTTTTTAGCCCTCAAAATGTAACAAAGATTAAGATTTAAGATTATATTTATTATTTATTGAGTTTTGACAGAGTTCATATTTCCTAAATAATGTTTTAGTATGTCAACAAAAATATGTTTAACAACTTTTTAAATTTTAAATTCTAATCCTTATTGTGATCCCATGTCATCAAAAGTGAACTTTACTTTATTAAAATAAAATAAATCATAATTGAACTTGATTGTGTATATATAAATATATAAGACTAGGCCCAAATCATATTCTTTATCATTAGAACTAACGTCAAGATTTCCTTTTCTACCATTGGATTATATCAAAGACGGAGATTTAAAATAATATTTATCAATTATCGGATATTGACTAGTTCATTTTTTCTAAATAGAATTTTAGTATGCTGCTAAATATATATTTTACCATTTTTGAATTTTAAATTTTAATGCTTGATTTAATCTAAGAGCTAATAAAAAAAAAATATGTAATATTAAAATTATCAAGTCATTCTAATATAAATTTGATTGTATATATATTTATATATATTAAAGTGTATTTTATTTGTAGAAAAATTTTATATTGTCTATAGTTTAAAGAATGTTCTAGTGAGTTTTCCATGGAAGACAATTAATGAATCTTTTCTTGGACAAAATTATCCAAAAATCCTAAAAGAACTTTTGAGATAGATCCTATTAGTATTTTATTAAAATTATATAATTATAATAATATTTTCAAATTTCATGCTTTAAAGTAGGGATGGTAAAATCTCATATGACACGAATCCACACGATAATTTGTGGATTTGGGTTAACGATATCATGTCGGATCTGTATCAGTATCACCTAATAAGACCTAATAAATTAATGAGTTTTAATGGATGAAACACAATAAACCCATTAGACCTATTAAAGAGAGATATTTTAGTAATTATATAAGTTTTATGATATTAAAATTACTTAATTTATTGTTAAATATGCATTAATTTATTCTTTTTTAGTTTAATTTTAAAAAAATCTAAAAACAAACAAGAATTTTTATTATTATTTTTTTAAAATATTAATTTATTATTTCAAAAGTAAGTGAAATTTAAATTTTCAAATTTGTATTTATAGCTAACGGATAACGGATTGGATGACGAGTTATACGATAATTTATTGAATGAGTTCGAGTGTATTTATTTTCACACAAAAACTTAAGGAGATTGTGTTTGGGTAACTTAATTTCACACGAACATGACATAACACGATACGAACACGATTTAACACGACACATTGTCAGGTCTACTTTAAAGTAAAAGCTAATAATAAAAGTGTGGATAATTTTTCATGAATACTGCTCTGATAGAAAAATGAGCACATATTAAAATTGATATTGTAGGAATTATCTCTCAGTTTACTCCAAGGATATGATGATCTGATGCCCAAATATATATACATTGGAAATTATTATAAGTTGGGAATAAGTAGAAATAGTAAGGACTCTAGTATGGTAAAATATTTGGTGAAGTTATGACCAAAAATATATATTTGATAAAGTTTTTTTTTTGTTTTGTTTTTGGTCAAATATATTTGGTGAAGTCTGATAGGTGTAAAATTTGGTGAAATTATGACTATAAATAGGCTCAAATAGCTTGTGGTTAGTATGATTCTAACTCATTCGAATTTGATTCATAAAGAAAACAAGTCGAATTTGAACAATAACTAAAGTTTGAGTTTATCATGATCAATAAATCAAATTTATGAGTAGTTCAAATTTATTATTTATATGTATTTATATGAAAATTATATTTTAAATTTAATTACATTAAATATTTGTAATGCTAAATAATATTTTTAATATTTTAAACATAGAAATTTTTTAAAAATAAATTAATTTATTTTAGTAATTTAAATTTATTAATAACTAATATCAAAATTTTTGTTTTAAAAATAATAAATATTTAAGTTTTTAAGTTCAGTTAAGGATTTGGAATCCCTGTAATCCTCTCATTTTGAGCTATTAATGCAGTCCAATTACAAAAAAAAGTTTTTAAGTTTTATATTGTAATAATCCGAGTCAAGCTAAACTCGAACTATTTATGAATGAGACAAGCAAAGCTTGAGCAACTTATATCAAAATTTTGTGAGCTTGAGTACTCATTAAATCATATGATCCATGTTTGCGAATCATAATATTCTGCTTGACTCAGCTTATTAACACCCCTAGGTGAAATTAATAAATTTTGAAAGATTAACATTAATCAATTTAGATTATAGTCTTACTATTTGTTACCATTGATAAAAATTACCAACTTATTATGGTCTTACTATTTGTTACCATTGAAAAAAGTTACCAACTTATGTGGTAAATTTTAATTGGAGTATGTAATTCTATTATTCTTATATTAAAATTTTAAAAGGGAACTATTTAATGGTAACAATTTAAACAATCATATAACATATAGGTTCAATTGATAATTATATATTAGTGATGACAAATGACATTTTTTTTTAGAATAATTAAATAATTTATATGAAAATATTCTTTTCTTCCAATGTTTCACCTGCTTTGATTAGTATTTTTGTGAATTTAAGAGGTTTGTGAATACGGAGAGCCATTTTTTATTTGCCGAAAAAAGAAAGTATTTGTCCATAAGTGGGCTTTTTAGTTTCACTCATCCCTACAACCAAATATATATTAATTAATTGCATGTTACAATAATTTATCCTTAAAAGTCAATTATAAGTTATATGATGAATATCGGTGACAAAACCTGTCATAAAAATTCCTCCAAAATTCTCAGGTGATCCTATTCAGGGAAAGTCTTATCGAACAATTTTACAAAAAATTTGGCAGAACCTTCCTTAAAATGTGCACAATCTAAAATTTTTCATGCCAATAAACATGCATCCTAATATATCTTCGCAAACTCTAAACTACAATTCCACATTCAACATTAACCACCAATTAAGGAGTAAAAAATCAGTCAAATTTTTCCAAAATTTTTATATTTTCAAAGAATGGACATGAATCCTTGTCCCAAATAGAAATAGGTGAAATTTATAAAATTCCCATCAAAATTTTCAATATTTCCTCAAAATTTTAATTGAATTCCCATCAAATATCCACATCAATTTTTTTCACAATTTTGTAAAAAAAAAAAAAAAAAAACTATAATTTTCATGAAATTTTCATGGAAATTTCTATTAAATTTAATTTTTTTATTTTTTATCAAAAATTAATAAATATTATTGTTATTTAGCTGTCTACCTACCCATTATTTTTTTTACCATAATAAATTTGATATTTCTATAAATATTACAAAGTAGAAATAAATTATAACATAGCTAAAAGTACAAATATGTATGTGAAATAAATGATAAATATTATAAAGTACATAAAAATTATAAAAATGTGCACAAAACATATCCTCTACAAAATGTAGTTAACTGATTTAATAGAATGTTGATGAATGTTTATGGAATATCCTCAAATAGGAACTCATGAGTACCAGTTTAAACTCAACCATTAGAAGATAATAATTTCGCATATAGTTATCTAATATTATATAATGATTATCAACAATGATAGTTACAATTAATACAATATCCGTATGGTTAACATACTGAAAATTACATACATAATTATTAAAGAGATACAACTTTTAAGATTACTCTTCATATTTTATATCTTAAAATGAGAATGAGGAAGAGATCAACAATTCCAAGAGTTTTATGTGATATTGAGATAACATTTTATGAAACATAATGTAATTAAAATAATTATTTTATATATCTTAATTAATAAATATTTTATTATCATATATGTATTTTTTTTTTTTTGCATTTTTTGTATTGATAATAATAAATTTATGACCATTAACATTTACTATAAATTGATTGATAATTTTCTATAGTCAATTTTATAATTAATTGATTAAATAAGATAATTCTAAAGTTTTAATAAAAATCCACTTTTTAAAATAAGTTTTCAATTTTGATCATTTATATGAATTTTTATCGATATTCGATAATTTTTTTTATTTTCATGATATTTCATTCGACACCAATTTTTTGAACTTTACCACCAACCACAACAATAAAATAAACCAATCTTACAAATACTAAGTGCAAATACAATGATGTCCATTAAGTTGATTGAATACTAAAAACACCTTAAAATGTCGAAGGTAATACAAACATAATTTAGGTGCTACAATAATAATAGAAAAGTAAGAATTACAAGATTTTGATAGGCACAAAGCTGATAGGATGCTCCGCAAGAAGAACTACCAGCTACCTATAAGAATCTAGAAGAACATATTAAAATAATAAAGCATGAAACAATACTATCTTAATGAGTGAGCTAATTAAGTAATATAAAAGAAAATAAATATTTAACCTTTAAATTTTTTTCTTTCAATTTTGCATTTCCACTTTTTTCGAGGGTTTCCAATTAAAACTATTTCACAAAACCTATATTTATAACCACAAAGCCTATTGGTATAACATTTAATACAATAAATAAGAAATATATAAACCATGAATTAACTCATAAACCACTAGATAGTAAGGAGATAGAAATAAACCATCTCAATAAGTGTATACAACACACACACACACACACACACACACACACATACACATATATATACACGTATATCAAACCAATGAAATATATAACTCATAAACGTTTAAAAATTTACATAACACATATATGTAATTACAGATAACAATATATGCATAATTAGGTATTATAATCATCAAAACCATATAACTAATATACTAATATGCTCAAAACAAGTTTAGAAATAGTTTCACACATAAATATTGTCGATGATCAGCAAGATCATAATTTTCATCAATGTCCTTTTGGTAGCTTAAATAATATTTTGGTTGTATTTTATACACTCATACTAAAATTGTGACATTCTATTAGCTCCTAATAACCTCTAGGAGTGCATTAACTACTAGAATTTAGTATTAGAATGTCCCATTTCAATCTAATTTTACTTGCTATTACACAAATGATCTCATATTGGATAATTACTTAAATTTCAATTATAACAGGCAATCTATATATCAATGGAAAGTGGATGGGTAACACGAAAATATACTTAATTTGGTCAATCATCGTTGGTGGTAGTTGGAACTTGATGGAAAGTTTTAGCCAAACTCCAAGTTAATAGATATCTCAAATATTGAAGAATTAGAGCAAACGAAGGTTAGATATAGATTTAGGGCATCTACAATAAAGGGGAATGATCGGATCCATGGCCTAGAATTGCCGGAATATGGCGAAATGGGCAACGCCGGCCGCAGCTTCAAGTCACTAATCTCAGCATGTCCAACTATGGCTTGTTGTGAAAATTTGGGATTTGCTGTATTTTCTATGATTAAGGCATGCGTATGGTGAATTAGTAAGATTCAACTTGATTGGAGGCCAATTTGATAGAGTTTCATGAATTTGTAGGTGAGGTTCAAGTGTCAGGTTTGTTGGCCAAAGAAAAAAGGGCAGCTCTACTTGCGGGTGTTTTGGGAGCAAAAATAGGTATTTTCAATTAGACGTGCTGCTGGCCTATGAATTTATGTTGGTAAACTCTATGTGAAGATATAATAATTAAAACTAATATTGGACTATATAAAAAATCAACTCTTGAACCACACATAATTCAATTGGTTAAATCTGGTCAAACTTAAAAATTTGGGTAAATCATGGTATGAAGTGTTACAATTGGTTTACATACTTTTGGCTTTGCATGTTTCCTAGTGCATAAGTGGCTCGAAGCAATTTATGAATTAATAAAAGAAAAAAAAAACAATTAGGCTTTTTATAAAAAGAAAGTTGCTCTTCATATGTTGGCTTTTTATTTTCACCCCACTACCAAGCACATATTAAATGGAATTTAATTGTGTGTTACAATAAGTTATCCTTAAGAAGACGAACTATATGTTATACAATGAATATTGGTTTACATACCTTTGGCTTTGCATATTTCCTAGTCCACGAGTTGCTAAAGTAATTTAACAATTAATTAAAAAAATATCAATAAGGTGATTATGAAAGGCCGCATTAATTTACCTAATATAAAAAAAATTAAAAGGCCATATTATTTCATGTGCCAACACGGGACAAAGATAAAGATGAGCCATAGCACAATACAATTGAAGAAGCGGATAGAAAGGATGGGTTGGCAAAAACAGACTGTAAGAGTTGTTGTCGGGAAACAAAAGGAAATGAGATACTGAGAGGGACGTGCTCCATATTAGATTGATAGAGAGTCAGGTTGGGTAGGGTATTTGAGTCTGACGTGGGTGAACCTTAAAGAGAACGAAGTGATGAAATTGGAGTGGACCATATGTTGCAGGTGTTGGAATCAGTTGGGATACTTGAAGAAAATAAAGATGTAGCTGGAAACATTGCCTTTTCAAAATGTACATGCCGAGATATAAAGAGATGTGAGGTTGCAAGGTCATAGCACAAACAAGCACATCTTAAATGGAATTTAATTGTGTGTTACAATAATTTATCCTTAAAAAGATCAATTGTATGTTATACGATGTATATTGGTTTACATACCTTTGGCTTTGCATATTTCCTAGTCCACGAGTTGCTAAAGTAATTTAACAATTAATTAAAAAAATATCAATAAGGTGATTATGAAAGGCCGCATTAATTTACCTAATATAAAAAAAATTAAAAGGCCATATTATTTCATGTGTCAACATGGGACAAAGATAAAGATGAGCCATAGCACAAAACAATTGAAGAAGCGGATAGAAAGGATGGGTTGGTAAAAGCAGACTGTAAGAGTTGTTGTCGGGAAACAAAAGGAAATGAGATACTGAGAGGGACGTGCTCCATATTAGATTGATAGAGAGTCAGGTTGGGTAGGGTATTTGAGTCTAACGTGGGTGAACCTTAAAGAGAATGAAGTGATGAAATTGGAGTGGACCATATGTTGCAGGTGTTGGAATCAGTTGGGATACTTGAAGAAAATAAAGATGTAGCTGGAAACATTGCCTTTTCAAAATGTACATGCCGAGATATAAAGAGATGTGAGGTTGCAAGGTCATAGCACAAACAAGCACATCTTAAATGGAATTTAATTGTGTGTTACAATAATTTATCCTTAAAAAGATCAATTGTATGTTATACGATGTATATTGGTTTACATACCTTTGGCTTTGCATATTTCCTAGTCCACGAGTTGCTAAAGTAATTTAACAATTAATTAAAAAAATATCAATAAGGTGATTATGAAAGGCCGCATTAATTTACCTAATATAAAAAAAATTAAAAGGCCATATTATTTCATGTGTCAACATGGGACAAAGATAAAGATGAGCCATAGCACAAAACAATTGAAGAAGCGGATAGAAAGGATGGGTTGGTAAAAGCAGACTGTAAGAGTTGTTGTCGGGAAACAAAAGGAAATGAGATACTGAGAGGGACGTGTTCCATATTAGATTGATAGAGAGTCAGGTTGGGTAGGATATTTGAGTCTGACATGGGTGAACCTTAAAGAGAACAAAGTGATGAAATTGGAGTGGACCATATGTTGCAGGTGTTAGAATCAGTTGGGATACTTGAAGGAAATAAATATGTAGCTGGAAACATTGCCTTTTCAAAATGTACATGCCGAGATATAAAGAGATGTGAGGTGGCAGGGTCATAGCACTACCAAGCACATCTTAAATGGAATTTAATTGTGTGTTACAATAATTTATCCTTAAGAAGACGAACTATATGTTATACAATGAATATTGGTTTACATACCTTTGGCTTTGCATATTTCCTAGTCCACGAGTTGCTAAAGTAATTTAACAATTAATTAAAAAAATATCAATAAGGTGATTATGAAAGGCCGCATTAATTTACCTAATATAAAAAAAATTAAAAGGCCATATTATTTCATGTGCCAACACGGGACAAAGATAAAGATGAGCCATAGCACAAAACAATTGAAGAAGCGGATAGAAAGGATGGGTTGGCAAAAACAGACTGTAAGAGTTGTTGTCGGGAAACAAAAGGAAATGAGATACTGAGAGGGACGTGCTCCATATTAGATTGATAGAGAGTCAGGTTGGGTAGGGTATTTGAGTCTGACGTGGGTGAACCTTAAAGAGAACGAAGTGATGAAATTGGAGTGGACCATATGTTGCAGGTGTTGGAATCAGTTGGGATACTTGAAGAAAATAAAGATGTAGCTGGAAACATTGCCTTTTCAAAATGTACATGCCGAGATATAAAGAGATGTGAGGTTGCAAGGTCATAGCACAAACAAGCACATCTTAAATGGAATTTAATTGTGTGTTACAATAATTTATCCTTAAAAAGATCAATTGTATGTTATACGATGTATATTGGTTTACATACCTTTGGCTTTGCATATTTCCTAGTCCACGAGTTGCTAAAGTAATTTAACAATTAATTAAAAAAATATCAATAAGGTGATTATGAAAGGCCGCATTAATTTACCTAATATAAAAAAAATTAAAAGGCCATATTATTTCATGTGTCAACATGGGACAAAGATAAAGATGAGCCATAGCACAAAACAATTGAAGAAGCGGATAGAAAGGATGGGTTGGTAAAAGCAGACTGTAAGAGTTGTTGTCGGGAAACAAAAGGAAATGAGATACTGAGAGGGACGTGCTCCATATTAGATTGATAGAGAGTCAGGTTGGGTAGGGTATTTGAGTCTGACGTGGGTGAACCTTAAAGAGAATGAAGTGATGAAATTGGAGTGGACCATATGTTGCAGGTGTTGGAATCAGTTGGGATACTTGAAGAAAATAAAGATGTAGCTGGAAACATTGCCTTTTCAAAATGTACATGCCGAGATATAAAGAGATGTGAGGTTGCAAGGTCATAGCACAAACAAGCACATCTTAAATGGAATTTAATTGTGTGTTACAATAATTTATCCTTAAAAAGATCAATTGTATGTTATACGATGTATATTGGTTTACATACCTTTGGCTTTGCATATTTCCTAGTCCACGAGTTGCTAAAGTAATTTAACAATTAATTAAAAAAATATCAATAAGGTGATTATGAAAGGCCGCATTAATTTACCTAATATAAAAAAAATTAAAAGGCCATATTATTTCATGTGTCAACATGGGACAAAGATAAAGATGAGCCATAGCACAAAACAATTGAAGAAGCGGATAGAAAGGATGGGTTGGTAAAAGCAGACTGTAAGAGTTGTTGTCGGGAAACAAAAGGAAATGAGATACTGAGAGGGACGTGTTCCATATTAGATTGATAGAGAGTCAGGTTGGGTAGGATATTTGAGTCTGACATGGGTGAACCTTAAAGAGAACAAAGTGATGAAATTGGAGTGGACCATATGTTGCAGGTGTTAGAATCAGTTGGGATACTTGAAGGAAATAAATATGTAGCTGGAAACATTGCCTTTTCAAAATGTACATGCCGAGATATAAAGAGATGTGAGGTGGCAGGGTCATAGCACTACCAAGCACATCTTAAATGGAATTTAATTGTGTGTTACAATAATTTATCCTTAAGAAGACGAACTATATGTTATACAATGAATATTGGTTTACATACCTTTGGCTTTGCATATTTCCTAGTCCACGAGTTGCTAAAGTAATTTAACAATTAATTAAAAAAATATCAATAAGGTGATTATGAAAGGCCGCATTAATTTACCTAATATAAAAAAAATTAAAAGGCCATATTATTTCATGTGCCAACACGGGACAAAGATAAAGATGAGCCATAGCACAAAACAATTGAAGAAGCGGATAGAAAGGATGGGTTGGCAAAAACAGACTGTAAGAGTTGTTGTCGGGAAACAAAAGGAAATGAGATACTGAGAGGGACGTGCTCCATATTAGATTGATAGAGAGTCAGGTTGGGTAGGGTATTTGAGTCTGACGTGGGTGAACCTTAAAGAGAACGAAGTGATGAAATTGGAGTGGACCATATGTTGCAGGTGTTGGAATCAGTTGGGATACTTGAAGAAAATAAAGATGTAGCTGGAAACATTGCCTTTTCAAAATGTACATGCCGAGATATAAAGAGATGTGAGGTTGCAAGGTCATAGCACAAACAAGCACATCTTAAATGGAATTTAATTGTGTGTTACAATAATTTATCCTTAAAAAGATCAATTGTATGTTATACGATGTATATTGGTTTACATACCTTTGGCTTTGCATATTTCCTAGTCCACGAGTTGCTAAAGCAATTTAACAATTAATTAAAAAAAAATCAATAAGGTGATTATGAAAGGCCACATTAATTTACCTAATATAAAAAAATTAAAAGGCCTTTTTAAAATGTACATGCGGAGATATAAAGAAATGTGAGGTGGCAGGGTCATAGCACTTATAAGCATTATAAAGAAATAGCCTAGAAAAGTACAGAGTTTTGAATGAGGCTCAACTTTGTAAGTCATATAGAGACGAAGCCATGGGTAGCAAAGACATCGAAAAATTCTAAATTTAGTGTAGTTGGGTAGCCTATCAAACAAAGCAAGAAACGAAGATTTGTGATCAAGAATAGGAGTGAGAAGGTGATTAATATGGTAGACAACTGCTTGAAAAGTGCGAAACTAAAAACAAAGTGGTAGAAAAGCTTGATGTAAGAGAGTAATATAAGTTTTGAGTACGTGTTGATGATGGCATTCAGCAGAAACAACATTCTAAAAGGGTGTAAGGTGTAGATATATCCCTGTTGTATAAGTTTGGTTGAGTTTGACCAATTGGACCGCGTGTAGGTTACGGTGTTGACTTTGTGTATGGTTAAGTTTTTGTTTTAATTGGTATACCATTGCCTATAACTTATCGACATGATTTCACAAACTAGCAGGTCACCTAAAATTTAAGCCACAATATGACAGTTGTGAATATAAGAATTTACATGCTTTATTACTTTCCCAGTATCAGTATCATGAGTTTTGCTTAAAAATGACATGTATGTGTATATAAATATGTGGGCGTATGCTTGTAGGTGGAAAACATCAGAAAAGAAGCAAGGAAATTAAAAATGGCCCTAAAATCACATGAATTTGATCAACATTTCTTTCTTTTCCACTTGAAATAGTAGACCAGCTTTTTATGCAACCAAGCAATTTGGCCAAATCGACCTCATTTTTTGCCAATTCAGAATTCTCACTGCCCCTATAGGTAGATTATTCATCACCTTGTCCGCCATCAACCAAAAAATTGCACTAGAACAATGGCCCATGCAACAGGATCAGTATTAGAAAGTCGACGGCCAACATTGCTCTCATCATTGGATTTTGTCCACTTTTTAGGCTATCCAACCACCCTAACCCATTTAATTTGGACCGCTACGTTTGAATATGGTTTTTATTTTGCCTAATTCCAAGCCATTTAAATAACATACTGATTTGAAGTTTGGCCAAGTTTTTCCATCCATTCTTTGGGCACCACCTACAACAATCGAGGTGAAATCATCGTGTTACCCATCCCATGGCTTTCTATTGATATATAGTTTGCAATTATAAGTGAGTTTTGAGTGCTAACCCAATATTAACCAATTTGTGTAAATACATAGTAAAATTGAACTATGATTGGATAATGTAGGATGAATTTAAGGATGATAATGTGTTCCTATATATTATGAGGATCCATTAAAAGGTATAATTTCATAAAATTGGTCTTGAGAGAAAAATGAATTTTGGGGACTGGGTCCTAACGGTTCACAACATAATTGAACCTTTTCCTGTCCCATTTATGTACACAATTTGATTGTATGGTTGGATGGTGATGTTGGATTTATTAAATTAGTGTACCATATAGTGCATGGATATTGGATATCGGATAATGGATAATGGGTATTGGATATCGAGTATTGATTATGGTCATTGTGCATGTATTTCCATCCTTTATAGTAAAGAGTGATGATGATGATTATTCCCCCCACAACACCTTCAAGACACTAAAGGGTCATTATGATGTTTCCTTCCTCCATATTGTGCTACCTTGGGATGCCAAAGGTTACTTGGTAGCATTAAATATATAGTATGGTATACTAATGGTCAATTGGTAAATGCATGCTTCTTCCTTGAAAAATATAATAATTAAATGGTATTATATGGTTGCATAAAAGTTATAGCTTATAAATTTTTGATACATGATTGTATATTGCTAATTCTTTGCATATAGTTTTATTCATCTAAGCTTTGGGACTTAAAAGAGTTTTGGTGAAGATAATTTATTTTTTCTTTAAATGAGGAACTTCTCAAAAGAGTGTTAACATGAGGTCTTGAAGGATGTTTTTCCAATAACTAAATGATTACTTTTTTATTGTACTATGTCACTCACTAAGATATCTTTACCGCACGTTTTTATTTATTTTTAGTTCGTTCCTTTAAGTCCAGAAAGTTAATAGATAGTTTGGCTAGTGCATCACTTGTCGCTTTATACTTTCCATAGCAATAGCTGCATTTATCTTTACATTGTTTACCTTTATTTTTAACTAAACTTATTTAAATTGTTTACATAACCCACATTTATAGTTACTTTTAGAGTAAAGTATTGACATGACCTTAATATGTATGTGTAGTAGTAGTTTATGATATAATGAGCTATAGATATTGACTGTAGTTATTGACTTCCATGCTGTTGTGACCCTATTTTTATACATTGTGGTATTATTTTGTATTACATATGTTTGTTTGTCTATAATCTGGGTGAAGTTTCATTGTGTTTTCCTTTAGGATTACCAGTGGAATTTTTCTAGATGAGACCATGTGGGATTCCTTGGAGGATTTCGTGTGCTAGTCCTATCAGGTTGGTATTAAAGCCCAGAATGTTTCCATTTAGAAAAGTGTTTCTTCTTTGGGCATAGTCCAAGTCATAAAGGTTATTTGTGTCTTAGTTTAATAACAAGAAGGATTTACATAAGTTCAAGTGTTATTTTTAATGAACATTCCTATCCTTTCTTTTTAATTAATTAAATAAAAAAAATTCATCCACTAATTGTTTTCCTAGTGTCGTAGGTCTTGATCAACAAGTTGTAAGCTTGGACACTTCAAACATTAACAATGAGCATGTGACAACAATGTCCTTATCCAATTCTACGACCTCAGGTAGTTATCCTTCCAATCCTTTATCCATTACAATTCAAACACTAATAAAATCACCTATATCTTATAAAGATCAAACCACTTCCCTCCTTCACCAACTAATTCTTCAGCTTCATCTCCTTTCCATCCACTAGATAAAAATATTTCTTCTAACATTTCATCTACTTCCATTACCTTCCACATTAATACCCCAAAGCCAAATCCAAACCCTGCCAAAATCATACTACGTTTTGACCTACCACTTCCAAAGGTATTTTTAAAAAGAAGTTAGTTAATTGTACTGTAGACAGCTTATTACATCATAAATCATTCACTATCCATGAACCATTGTCTTTACCACATTGGAAGCCACGCAGGATTATTAAGCCTTAACATGGAAAAATACATGGACCTTCATTCCTCTAAACCCAACCAAAAATGTTGTTGGCAATAATAAGTGGGTGAATAAGATTAAAAGAAATTCAGATGGCACAATGCACATGTATAAAGCCAAGTTCGTTGTAAAGGGCTTTCATTAAAACCTAGGGAGTGACTACACTAAAACTTTCAGTTTGGTCAATAAGCCTTCTACAATCCAAGTTGTATTGTCTTTGGCACTCTTTTCTAATTGGTGAATAGATCATATAGATGTGAATAATGTGTTCTTGAATGGTGTTCTCAAACAAGATGTACATATGGTTCAACCTCTAAGTTTCAAGATTGCAGGAAACCACATTACTTATGCAATATTCATAAATGTCTGTATGGACTTCGACGGACCCCTCATGCTTTGTATGATCAATTATGTCTCACTTTGATGCGATGGGGATTCAAGACATCATAAATGAACTCATCTCTTTTTACCTTCATACAAGCATTGGTGCTACATAGGTATTAACATAAGGCGACCACATAATTTTCATAAGTCTTCACCTGGTTGATACATTTATTTCCCGATTGGAAACCCATTTCTCACTAAAAGATCTTGATTCTCTTTCTTTTTTTCTTGGTATAGGGGCCACACAGACTAATAGACTGCTCCTCACTTATACCAAATATATCGTTGAACTGTTACATAAACCACAGATGTTATCGTCTAAGCAGATCCCAACACTAGCACGTACCAATGTCTAACTTGGAAAAAGCACCGACCTTCCTTTCTAAATGTTTTCTTTTATCGTACCATTATCAGGCAGTTAAAATATATCATTCTTAAAGAGTTTAAAGAATTGTTGTTATTCTATTTCATACTATTCTAATTATACAAATTGATTATTATATACTATTACCATATGAAATGTTTATGGTAACATCATTACTCATTGTGAATGCATATCAACTAAAACAAATAGGCTTGACATATAAGGATGAGCTTGTTGACCTGTCTTAATGATCGGTTTCCTTTAACAGCACTAGTTGTACATGGCTATCTTTTAAAAGCACCAGCAACACGTGGCTTTCCTTTAACAACACCAGAATAAACTTTGCATGGCAAGTCAGTACAACCTTTGTATGATGTGCACGACAGATTACCAAATATGGATATATTACCATCTATATATGATTTAGTACCTTTAATATCCCCCTTCAAGCCAGAAAATGGAATAAAATGAACTCCCAGCTTGAATTTAAATAAATCAAAGTGTCGTTGAGGAAGAGATTTGGTAAAAACATCAGCTGGTTGATCAATAGTAGGAATATAACATGTAACAAGGGAACCCAAGGCAACCTTTTCTCTCACAAAGTGATAGTCAATCTCAAAATGTTTCATATGGGCATGAAACATAGGATTAACAGTACGATGTAAGGCATCGAGAGTGTCACAAAAAAGTTGAGGAGGCTAATGTAGTGGAACACCAATATCATGAAGTAATTATGTAATCCATGTAATCTCAACAGTAGCATAGGCCATAGATTGATATTCAGCTTTAGTACAAGACCTGAAGGCAGTTGGTTATTTCTTAGAGCATCAAGAAATGCAATTGGTCCAAGGTAGATACAGAACCCAATAGTGCTTCTTCTGGTGGTTGGGTAACTGGCTTAGTCCACATCAGAAACACCATACAAGGTAGAATAACTATTTGATAGGAAATGAAGACCATGATCTTATGTATCTTTAAGGTAGCATAATATACATTTTACAGCCTTAAGTTGAAGCATCGTAGGATTATTAAATGATTCACAAATCTTGTTAACATCATATTGCAGCCTTGAGATGAAGCATAGTAGGATTATTAAATGATTCACAAATCTTGTTAATATCATATTGAATATCTGGTCTTGTATATGATAAGTATTGAAGAGCTCCTACAATGCTTCGAAAGTGATGAACATTAATAGACTCATTGTCTGACGGATTAGGCATTTCTTTTTGAGCAATTGGAGTAGCAAGAGAAGAACAAGATGATATACCAACATGATGAAGGAGATCTTTTATATACTGTGATTGAGAAAGAATAGCTCCACCTTAAATTATTTGACAGACACACCTAAAAACTAATGTAGCAAGCCGAGGTCTTTGATAGAAAATTCTTGGCCAAATTTCTGTAACAATATCTGGATGAGAGAGTGATCATTTCCAGCAACAATAATATCATCTTGTAAATTAGAAGAAGAATGATAGCGGATTGATGGTGATAAATGAATAAAGAGGAGTCTGCTTTGCTACAAAAGGAACCAAGATGAAGTAGGAACTGTGATAGCTTATCAATCTAGGCTCTAGGTGCCTGCTTTAATCCATAAATTAATTTATGAGGAAGACAAACATGATCAGGAAGGTGAGAGTCATTGAAGCCAGGAGGTTGCGCCATATGTTTCTTTTAAATTTCCATGAAGAAAAGCATGCTTCACTTCTAATTGCTTCAAAGTCCACTTATGAGTGAAAGAAAGAGATATAATGAGCCAAATGGTGGTAGGTTTGACAATTGGACTAAATGTCTCATCATAATCATGACCAAAAACTTGAGTGAAGCCTTTAGTAGCCAATCGAGCCTTAAACCTATTAAGAGAACCGTCATCTTTATAATTTAGTTTAAAGGCCTATTTTGAACCAACCACATTAGCATGAGTTGGACATGGAACTAATGTCCAAGATTGATTCCTCTTTAATCCTTGAATTTCTTCTTGCATTGTAGCTATCCATCATTCATCTTTAAAAGTTGTTTTTAAGGTTTTAGGTTAAACAAAATTAGAAGTATTATTTGGCAGGAGCATCATTTAAGAGGTAAAAGTTAGATCATTCTGAAGCTTTTGTTGAGTTATCATATGGTGCCTGGGAGCTGAAGAAGAATTTTGAATTATGGATGATGCGAATTCGCCCGAGCTCGCACAACCGACAACTTACTGGGATACTGATCCGATACGGATGAAGACTGAACCTATCACTAGGGCTTAAGCTAAGTGATTTAAGGACAACCTTGCTGCCTTTATCCAGAAAGTAATTCATTCTCAAAACGGCTTCTCCATACCTGAAGATAAAAGACCTGTTTTAAGCATTCAAGTGGTGGAGGCTGATACATCGGACATTTTATATCGGACACTCATACATCGGACATTTTATATCGGACACCCATGCCTCGGACATCTAACCTTGGACTTCAGACATCAAACATAACTTAGTTCGGACATTGGACATACATAAGTTAGCTCGGACAGACATAAGTCAGCTCAGACATCAGACATAAATCAGCTTAGTTGTCAAACTAGTCAACTCGTTTTCTAATTTGCATTTGACTTTTTTTTTTTGGGTTTTTATTTATTTATTTGCTAGACAAATAAGTTTAGGAAAGTTATTATTTTATTATTTTCATTGTAAATTAATTAATTCCTACTTCAAAATAAGGGAATTAATTAATCCAAGTTAGATTAGGAAAAGATATGAAATTAGGCAATTTCCTAATTGGATTCTATGTTAGCCGAAATTTCCTAATCCTTTTAGGATTTTATTTTGTTCATTCAAAGCCTATTTAAAGGCTTATTTTCAATGAGAAAAGAAGTTTGAATTATATACAGAAAATTATTTGTGAGATTGAATTCTCTTTGTTCTTTTTGAACACCTAAAACACCATTAGTGAATGAGTGTTTTATTTTGACTTATCAATAGGCCTTTCATCACCTCTTGTGGCGTTTTCATTATATACCAAGGTTTCTAATTATAGGTTAGTTAGGGGTCAAGGTAACCATTAGAGCTTGAACATAATTAGATCCGGGCTAATATAATATGGGTTTAGGAGCAGGTCGTCCTAGGTTTGTATCATTTGGTATCAGAGCCAAATTTTGTTCAGGTTTGATCTATCTTTATTTGGTTTATTTGTTTTTGTGTTATTCTGCAATTTTAGCATTAGGTTAAGGTTGCATCCATCCCATACACGTTCTGCATCTTTAAAAAAAAAAAATTCATTTCCTAGTTTTACCGTATTTTTTGTTTCCTAGTTTGTTGGTTGTCTTTCATCATTGTTCTTTTAATTTGGTTATTGTTGATTTTTCTTTGCTGTTTTAGTCTTAAATATTTGCATTCATCTATTCAAAAAAAAAAAAAAAAAAAAAGAGTTTGCGGCAACATTTTAAAAAAAAAAAAAAAACTGCACATTTGTGTTTATTTGGAGGTTACGGGTTTGGTGAATTTTTGGAGTTGGAATTGCAAATTTGTTGTTTATTCTTGCTACTTCAGTTGTGTCTGATATTCAGTGAGTGGAAAAAAAAAAAAAGAAGAAAGCTGAATATAAAATATATATATATATATATATCGGCTTGTTGAAAATTGGTGTTGAAGTTTGTTGCTGGAAATTTCTTTTAACTGCTGCTTTGTTGATTATTTATTCCATATTTGGAGTTTCTGGAGAGTTATTTTTGCTGTTGGATATTTGAGTTTGAGTGCTAAATTATTTAGATTAAAATTAGTTAAAGGATTTGATACAAAACTTGAATTACAAGAATAACAACCAACACTTTCCTATATTTTTGTTCTCTTTGATTCTTGTTCGTATTTGAATTTATTTTTCTAGAATTTTATTCGTGAACTCCTAATCTATTCCATCTGCTCCAGTTCTTCAAAATTCCAAAGTTTTCCCATTAATTTGCTTTATTTTGCCTAGAAAAGCCGAAACTAGGTTTTGTTGAATTCTTTCGGTATTGCATACCTTTAGCTACTGTTTTATTGATAAGTTTAATTAAAACATACTTGTAATCTAGTTGCTGTTTTATGGGTGTTTTAATTAGAACTTTGAGTTAATTCTTTGAGTGGAAAAAAAGAAAGGGAAGAGAGTGTGAGTTTAAAAGAGGGTAAAAGCCGAAACTAGGGTGTAAACACGAGTGTCGAGACCTTGTTTGAGTGAAACACGTGAGGAAGTGAATATTGTGAGGATTTATTTTATTTTTGCAGTATTTTACTAACATGGCAGATTCTAGAATAAGAAGAGGAGACCCACCACTGAGAATTAATGAAGAGGAGTCCGTAGGATTTCATGGTGATCCATGAGCTACCGGGAGTGGTGAGCAAACGGAATTGAAAGCTGTTTTGGAACAATTACAGCGGGTGAGTGCTCAAGTTGAGCACATGAATCAAAGGATGGGAAGGCTAGAAGTTTTCCAAGGAATTTCAAACACACGAAATAGGCAAGAATTCCATGAAGGTCAAGGTCGAGGACGAGGAGGTCGTGAGAGAGCGAGAGAGGAATTTGAGGAGGACAATTTCAGTGGAGACTTTGAGGAAGGCATGGACGAAACCTTTGCTGTCCAAGAGAGATCTGGCCGTGGAAGGTATAGGAGGGAAGAAACGGATGACAATCTTAGCAATATCAAGATCAACATCCCACCATTCATGGGAAAAAGTGATCCCGAGGCATATTTGGAGTGGGAAGAAAAGATGGAGATGATATTCGACTACCATAATTATTTGGAGGGTAAGAAGGTGAAGTTGGTAGCAATAGAGTTTGGCCATTATGCACTCTAATGGTGGACAAATGAGCAAGGCACCCGGAGGAGAGTTGGTGATGACTTTATCACAACATGGCGACAAATGAAAGGAGCCATGAGAAAGCGGTTTGTGCCATCACATTACCATAGGTTGCTGCATCAAAGGCTTCAATCTTTGTCTCAAGGAAGTAGGTCCGTGGAGGATTATTACAAAGAGATGGAGATGCTCATGATGAGGCTGAATATGAATAAGGATAGGGAGGCAATAATGGCGAGATTTCTTGGTGGTTTGAACCGTGACATTGCCAAACAGCTTGAACTGCAACAATACTTGGAGTTGGAGGAGATGTTGCATGTAGCCATTAAGCTTGAACACCAATTCAAGAGGACGGGAGTAGGATCATGGCTTGGAGGTGTTTCCAGTAGTGGGGAATCAATTCAAGTGGCTGGAGAAACAATTCAGCTAATGAAATCAAATCAAAACCAAAAGCTGGAGAAGAAAGTACCAACCGGTTAAAAAGGGAGGCCAAGACCGAATCTGTCCAAGCACTTAGAGGTAAGATCAAATTTGATCCTAAACCTCAAAAATCCAGAGAAATAATTTGTTTTAAGTGCCAAGGAAGAGGACACATAGCCAGCCAATGCCCAAATAGAAGAATCATGGTATTAAAGGGTGATGGTGAGCTAGAATCTGCAAGTGAAGAAAGTGAAGCTGAAACCGAACAAGAGGAGGAATGCAATGATGATGAAGCCGAACCAGTAGACACATCTAATGTCGAGTTGAGCTTGGTTTCAAAGAGAGTACTTACTGTCTACAAAGATGAAGAGCAGATACAAAGAGAAAACATCTTCCACACTCGCTGCGAAATACAAGGTAAGATTTGTAGCATGATTATAGATAGTGGGAGTTGTACCAATGTGATAAGCAATCTTGTAGTTGATAAATTAGGCTTGAAAACAGTTAAGCATCCAGAACCCTATAGGTTACAATGGTTAAATGATAGTGGTGAGATGAGGGTAAATAAGCAAGCCAAAACTAAATTTAATATAGGTAGGTATGAGGATGTTGTCTTGTGTGACATTGTACTAATGCATGCCGGACATATTTTACTAGGTAGATCATGGCAATTTGACAAAGATGCTACTCATTTTGGTTGAGAAAATATTGTTGTTTTCAGGTTTAAAGGGAAGAAAATCAAGATGGAGCCATTGACTCCCAAGGAGGTTTACAAAGATCAACTACAAATGCAACAAAGGAGGGAGGCTGAAAAACTCAAGGAGAAAACAAGTATGGCACCAATGACATCACCATCCTTTCAAAAAGGTGAGATTGAGGTTGCTGATCAAGGTAAGCTTTTTAAAACCCAGATCGAGTGGAAAAACCAAGACAAAGACGGGGGGGAGCAAATAGAGCAAACCCGAGAGCACCAACAATCTGGAAATTTCAGCCAATGAAAGCCAAACCGAGGGAAGAAAAAGAAAAGAAAAAAAAGAGAGGAAAAACCAGAATTTTTATTTGAGTTTTAGGGATATTAATAAGGCTATTGAATGTAGGAAACCTTTGCTGGTCATGATATATAAAGAAAACTATTTTAATGATCAAACTAACTTTGAAAAACTTGAATTGCCAAGTTCAATGATTTCTCTTTTGAAGGAATTTGGAGATGTTTTCCCGAATGAGATTCCAAGTGGACTACCACCTATTCGAAGGATAGAACATCAAATTGACTTTGTCCCAGGGGCTACCGTACCAAATAGACCAGCATATAGAAGCAATCCCAAAGAAACAAAGGAGCTGCAAAAACAGGTAAGTGACTTGCTTGATAAAGGATGCATTCGTGAGAGTTTAAGTCCATGTGTTGTTCCTATTTTGTTGGTATCTAAAAATGATGGTTCTTGGAGAATGTGTGTTGGCTGTAGGGCTATAAATAACATCACCATTAAATATAGACATCCCATTCCTAGGTTAGATGATATGCTTGATGAGTTGCATGGTGCTTGCATGTTTACTAAAATTGATCTTAGGAGTGGTTATCATCAAATTAGAATGAAAGAAGGTGATGAATGGAAAATTGCATTTAAAACTAAATATGGGCTGTATGAATGGTTAGTTATGCCTTTTGAATTATCTAATTCACCTAGTACTTTCATGATGCTTATGAATCATGTAATGTGTCCATTTATTGGTAAATTTGTGGTTGTTTATTTTAATGATATTTTGGTGTATAGCCGAAACTTGGATAAGCATGTGGATCAACTTAGGCAAATTTTGCAAGTTCTTAGAAAGGAAAGATTGTTTGCTAACATGAACAAGTGTGATTTTTGCAAAGATGAGCTTGTTTTTTTAGGATTTGTAGTAAGTGCTGCAGGAATCAAAGTGGATCAAGCTAAAGTGCAAGCAATCAAAGAGTGGTCGGTTCCTACAACAATCACCCAAGTGAGGAGTTTCCATGGCTTGGCAAGTTTTTATAGAAGATTTGTCAAGGACTTTAGCACCATAGCCGCACCTTTGAATGAAGTTGTCAAGAAGAATGTTGGCTTTAAATGGGGGGAAGTACAAGAAAAATCTTTTAATTTGTTGAAAGAAAAATTGTGTAATGCACCTTTATTAGTTTTGCCTAATTTTTCTAAGACTTTTGAAATTGAATCTGATGCTTCGGGTGTACGTATTAGAGCTGTCTTAATGCAAGAAGAAAGACTCATAGCCTACTTTAGTGAAAAATTAAATGGAGCTGCACTAAACTACCTGACATATGACAAAGAGATGTATGCTTTGGTGAGGGCTTTGGAGACATGGCAACATTATCTCATGCCAAAGGAGTTTGTGATTCATACGGATCATGAGTCTTTGAAGCATATTAAGGGTCAAGGAAAGCTCAACTAAATGCATGCCAAGTGGATTGAATTTATTGAAACCTTTCCATATGTGATCCGCTACAAAAAAGATAAGGAAAATGTGGTTGCCAATGCATTATCGCGAAGGTATGTACTCTTTTCTACCTTAGATGCTAGGTTGCTTGGATTTGAACAATTGAAAGAACTTTATGAGCATGATAGTGACTTTGGGGAAATTTTTAGAACCTGTTTGAAACATGGATTTAATAAATTTTATATATTTGAGGGGTATTTGTTTAAGGAAAACAAACTTTGTGTGCCTAATTGTAGCATTAGGGAATTATTGGTTTGGGAAGGACATGGGGGTGGTTTAATGGGTCATTTTGGTGTTTTTAAAACTTTATCCTTGCTACAAGAATATTTTTATTGGCCTAACATGAGGAGAGATGTTGAGAGAATTTGTGAAAGATGTTTGAAGTGCCGAAAAACAAAATCAACATTGAAGGCGCATGGATTGTACAAGCCTTTACTGATTCCTACCTATCCTTAGGTAGATTTGTCTATGGATTTTATTCTTGATTTGCCTAGGTCAAGGACAGGTAAGGATTCAATATTTGTTGTAGTAGATAGGTTTTCTAAGATGGCACATTTTATTGCATATAATAAAACTAATGATGCATCCAATGTTTCTAATTTATTTTTCAAGGAAATTGTGAGATTGCATGGAATGCCAAGAACTATTGTTTCAGATAGGGATGCTAAGTTCTTAAGTTATTTTTGGAAAACTTTGGGGGCTAAGTTAGGTACTAAGCTTTTATTTTCAACTACTTGTCATCCACAAACTGATGGACAAACCAAAGTAGTGAATAGAACTTTGTCTGCATTGTTGAGAGCATTAATTAGTCGAAATTTGAGAACTTGGGAAGATTGTTTGCCACATGTTGAATTTGCGTATAATAGATCTTTGCATTCAGCAACTAAATTTACTCCTTTTGAAATTGTTTATGGTTTTAATCCTTTGACTCCATTAGATCTAACACCTTTACCTTTGAGTGAGCGTGCTAATCTAGATGGAAAACAAAAAGCTAATTTTGTAAAACAGATTCATGACAAGACAAAGGCAAATATTGAGAGGAGGACCGAGTAACATGTAAAGGTGGCTAATCAAGGCCGAAAACCAATGGTCTTTGAACCTGGAGATTGGGTGTGGCTGCATTTGAGGAAAGAAAGGTTTCTCGAACAAAGGAAATCAAAACTCATGCCGAGGGGTAATGGACCTTTTCAAGTTTTGGAAAGGATAAACGACAATGCCTACAAACTTGATCTACCGGGTCAGTATAATGTTAGTGCCACCTTCAATGTTGTTGATTTGTCTCCTTTTGCTGTAGGTGATGACTTTGATTTGAGGGCAAATCCTTTTCAAGAGGAGGGGAATGATACGAATCCACCCGAGCTCGCACAACCGACAACTCGCTGGGGTACTGATCCGATACGGATGAAGACTGGACCGATCACTAGGGCTCAAGCTAAGAGGTTTAAGGACAACCTTGCTGCCTTTATCCAGAAAGTAATTCATTCTCAAAAGGGCTTGTCCATACCTGAAGATAAAAGATCTGTTTTAAGCATCCAAGTGGTGGAGGCTGATACATCGGACTCCCATACATAAACCATTTTATATCGGACACTCATACATCGGACATTTTATATCGCACACTCATGCCTCGGACATCTGACCTCAGACTTCGGACATCAGACATAACTTAATTTGGACATCGGACAGATATAAGTTAGCTCGGACAAACATAAGTTAGCTCAGACATCAAACATAAGTCAGCTTAGTTGTCAAACTAGTCAACTCGTTTTCTAATTTGCGTTTGAATTTTTTTTTTTTTTTGGTTTTTATTTATTGATTTGCTGGACAAGTAAGTTTAGGAAAGTTATTATTTTATTATTTTCATTGTAAATTAATTAATTCCTACCTCAAAAATAAAGGAATTAATTAATCCAAGTTAGATTAGGAAAGGATATGAAATTAGGCAATTTCCTCATGGGATTCTATGTTAGCCGAAATTTTCTAATCCTTTTAAGGTTTTATTTTGTTCATTCAAAGCCTATTTAAAGGCTTATTTTCAATGAGAAGAGAAGTTTGAATTATATACAGAAAATTATTTGTGAGATTGAATTCTCTTTGCTCTTTTTGAACACCATTAGTGAATGAGTGTTTTAGTTTGACTTATCAGTAGGCCTTCCATCACCGATTGTAGCGTCTTCATTATATACCAAGGTTTCTAATCACAGGTTGGTTAGGGGTCAAGGTGACCATTAGAACTTGAACATAATTAGATTCAGACTAATATAATACGGGTTTAGGAGCAGGTTGTCCTAGGTTCGTATCAATGGAGGACATTGAAGAAGCAATAGGAAGCTATATAGATAGTTGATATAAGATGTCATTTTGAGACAGGTGAAATGTGAACAGGCACTGGTGCAGTAACTGTTGTAGAAGAAATTGGTGAGCCTTCATTATTTTCAAAACATTGCAACCTACTGAGTGTCTTAGTATCTACAAAAGACTGGGAATTATTAAAGCTCTTGGAGTCCACATTAGTTGAAATATTTAATGTGACAATAAAAGACTCATTATGCTCAACTGTTTGAGAAACAATAGAGTTTCCTGTTGGTAGAAAAGAAGTGTCTAGACCATTATGACTAACAGTTTTAAACCAGGAGAATTCCCTGGTGACGTGTGACAAATATCTTGATTAGTAATGAAAAAATTATCAAGATGTGATAAGTCATCATACTATTGGACACCTTTTGAAGGATTCGGATTGTTAGGAGCTCTGTTGTCTTCTAGTACATGCCATTCATCAAACTTTGGGAATTTAGGGAGTTCTAAATTTTGTGAACTCTTATTAAAATTGCATGTGAAGCATATGGGAAACAAGTCTCATCAAACACAATGTGCTGAGAGATAAAACTCTATTTGTGGGTGGATGCAAGCACCTGTAACCCTTGTGAAGAAATCTGTAGCCATTGAAAATGCTTGTATAAGTCTTTGGTTTAAACTTGTTGTGATTGAGATGTCTAAGTGAAGGAAAACAATGACAGCCGAATACCCATAAGCCATTGTAATCTGGATGCCGTTGATATACTTTAAAAAAATAGGGAGTTGTTGTTCACAGTAGATGGTGGTAATCGGTTGACCAAATAAACAACAGTTAAGAATGCATCACCCATATTGAGATAGAAAGATTAGCTTGAAAAAGCAGAGTTAAGCCAGTCTCCACAACATGCACATTCCACTACTCCATTCTGTTCAGGGGTTCCAAGACAAGAAACTTGTTGCTAAATTTCACATTTTTGGAGATGTAAAAGAAACTCATTTGAATTGAACTCACCTCTACCATCACATTGAAAAATTTTAATATTTTGGCCAAATTGGTTTTCAAAAGTCTTTAAAATCAAATAAAACACTCAAAAAATTTAGACTTTTTCTTAAAAGAATACAACCATGAAAATTTGGAATAGTCATTAGTAAATAGGGCATAAAATCGAAATTTTTGAGAAGAAGCTATTTGAGCAAGTCCTCAGAGATCATAATGAATTTTCTCTATAGGAAATTCAAAAATTTTATTTGATGATCCAAAGGGAATTTTACAACTCCTGCCTAACTGACAACTAACACAAACTAAAGGCTTAGAAGCCCAGTGACTGATATTGATATATATATATATATATATATTTTCCCTTCGAGATGTATAACAATTTAGAATTTGGATGGCCCAATCTTTGATGCCAAATAATTGAAGAAGCTACACTTCCTTTTATCGCTGAGAAAACTTGATGAACTAGATCATCGAAGGCATATAGCTGGCATTTCCTATGCCCCTTCACAATTATGCTTTGGTTTGGATCTTTTATCAAGAAACCGAAAGAGTTGAATTCTAAAGTGCAAGGATTATCATAAATCAATTTACTAACAGATAATAAGTTCTTTGTCAAAGCAAGAACAGCAAGCACTTCTTTTAACCTCACTTTTCCGTAGCTTGTAGTAGTATTAACATCACCAATATGTGAAATGAGTAGACTCTCTCCATTACCAACATAAATAGAATTCTTTCCATGATAAGTTTGAGAATTAGTAAGTTTACTTGTATCATTTGTCATATGGAAAGATGCACCTAATCCACATAGAAGTTTCATCATTTGGTTCATTTAATGCAAGGGTGGCCAATGCTTGACTTTCTTCATCTGGTTGGTACGAATAATCATAACTTTTCCAACAGGTTGCAGTAGTGTGATAGAAATTATGACAAATTTGGCATTAAACCTTAGGTCGTTCTTTCTCTTGATTATACTAAGAAAGATGATCCATAGTTCTATGATTCTGTTGTTCTTAAAATTGTCTAAAACTTGGTTCTGTTAGGATAGAAATGAGTTGTGAGAGTCTCGTCCAACAGAAGGCGCAAAACCTCTCCCATGAGAATTAAAGCCTCGGCCACTTCTGTTATTTTATCCTCGACCTCTCCATCTAAAAAATGCTTGGTTATGATCAAAAATCTACTTTTCTTCTTCTTGCTGAACTGATAAGGCTTGTTCATGTCCTTGGAGAGTAAGAACAAATTGATTGAATATAGGGTATGGTGGTTCGATGAGCATGGCAAGTTTAAAATCTTGGTATTTTGGGCTTAAACATTGTGCCAGCTGAAAAACTTGGTCAATATCAGAAATTGGTTGGCCTATAGCAACCAAGATGTCATAGATATTTTTAAATTTCTTGAAATATTCATCAAGAGTAAGTGATCTCTTTTTTAGCAGCATCAAAATGTTCTTTAGTTGCCTTTCCTTTTCCTTTGTGGACGGTAGAAGTTGCTCTTCCAATGATGTCCACATCTACTTTAGCGAACCTACTACTAGATTTAACACATCTTCAAACATGTTGCCACATAGCCAATTGTTAGTAAATCACCATTAGTGATTCATACTTCAAAAAGGTTGGGCTCAATTTTCAGATTAGGTTTCTCAGCATTTGTAATGTGGTGGAGTAATCCAATACTTCAAACCAAAGGAAGGACTTAAGAGCGCTGGATGAGAAAGTTGGAAGAAGTTAGACCAATTGAAACTAAGCTGGTACATTGATGAAAGCTTTGAATATTGAGTACTAGTAAGGAGGAGGTTGAAGAAGTCATGTTTAGGTTTGTAGGTTGAGGCTTTTGATACCATAACGAGTTTAAAGAATTGTTGTTATTCTATTTCGTACTATTCTAATTATACAAACTGATTATTATATACTATTACCATATGAAATGTTTATGGTAACATCATTGCTCATTGTAAATGCATATCAACTAAAACAAACAGACATCAATGCTTGACATATAAGGATGAGCTTGTTGACCTTGATGACTATCTTGATGATTGGTTTCCTTTAACAACATCAGCAGCACATGGCTTTCCTTTAATAGCATTAGCTGTACATGGCTATCCTTTGACAGCACCAGCAACACATGACTTTCCTTTAACAACACTAGAACAAACTTTGCTTGACAAGTCAGTACAATCTTTGCATGATTTGCACGACAAATTACCAAATGTGGATATATTACCATCTATGCATGATTTAATACCTTTATTAATTCTCACACAACTTGAATTGTCACTTATAATCAAAAACTCAGCCAGTTCATGCGAGCATCAATTGATATTTATTGGATAGCTTGTTAAAGAATTTTATAGTATTTAAAAGGCACTAATTACTTGGAAGTCCTCATTAGACCTTTTACTTATCAATCTCTATTTAGATACACCAACGTCGATTGGACCTCAAGCACTGATGATAGAAGATCTATCGAGGGCTATTGTGTATGTCTTGGTGACAACTTATTCTCTTGGTTGTTCAAAAATCAACACGTGTTTGATCGGTCCAAAACATAATCAAAGTATCACGAGTTAGTAAATGAAGTTATGAAGCTCACATGGTTAGAATCCTTGCTTAGTCAACTGTAGGTAAGGTTGCCTAGAATGCCAATCATGTGGTGTGATAATCTAAATGCTGACTCTCTTACTTCCAATCTGGTTTTTCACATAAGGACAAAGCACATTGAGGTTGATGGTCATTTTGTGCATGATTGCATTGTGAAAAATTGCCTTGAAGTTGGGTATGTTCCTTCGTCAAATTAGATTATAGATATCATGACTAGATATAGCCTAGTATGATGAGAATCCACCAGTACCCGTACTATTGATTACCCACTGGGGTGCTGATCTTTTACAAATGAAGATGAGACCAATCACTAGGGCACAAACTTGGAAATTCAAGGATAATCTGGTTAGCTTCATCCAAGGAGTGATTCAATCTCAATAGTGCTTGACAATACCCGAAGATTCAAAGCCCGTATTGTGTATCCAAGTTATGAAGGCGAAAATGGCCCCGGCAAGCTGTTTTGGTACATTTTTGGACCACGAGCAGCAAGGAATGGAGTCAATACTTTATGAACTCAACTAATATCACGAAGAGGTCATGGAATCATATCAAGACAGAAGCAAAAGCATTTAAATTCCACTTGTGCGCATGACACCTCTTGTTGGCCGAAATTGCTCATTTTGGTGCTGACTTTGAATTGACTTATTCCAATCAAGAGGAAACTTATGGGAATCATTATTAATCCTATTTGGCATTCTAAATAGCATATGGTGTGAGATCCCACATTGGTTTGAAAGGGGAACGAAGCATGGCTTATAATCGTGTGGATACCTTTCCCTTGTAGACGCATTTTAAACCTGTGAGGGCTGGGTTGTAAGAGGATTCCCCAGGCCCAAAGCGGACAATATCTACATGCAGGTGGTCTGGGCTGTCACAGATGGTATCAGAGCTGGACTCGGATCGGTGTTCCAGCGAAGACTTTGGGCCCCAATGAGGGAGGATTGTGAGATCCCACATCTGTTGGAAAGGGGAACGAAGCACGGCTTATAAGCGTATGGATACATTTCCCTTGTAGACGCGTTTTAAACCCGTGAGGGCTGGGTTGTAAGAGGATTCCCCAGGTTCAAAGCGTACAATATCTACATGCGGGTAGTCTGGATGTCATATATGGGAGCTGATTTGGAGCCTAAACTAGCTCGAGATTGAATAAAGACAGCTTAGTTGTCAACTAGTCGACTAGTTTTCTAATTTGAGTTTGACTTTTTGTTTTAGGAAACTATCCTTTATTTTGATTTTTATTTGTTTATTTTCTGGATAAATTAACTCAGAAAAGTTGATATTTTATTATTTTAATAGTAAATTAATTAATTCCTAATTCAAAATAAAGGAATTAATTAATCCAAATTCGATTAAAAAAGGATTGAAATTCGGCCAACACTATTGTTTCCTTATCACTATGGCCGTTTTTAACCTAGTTTTTTAGGGTTTTGTTTTATGAACCTTAGCCTATTTAAAGGCTTATTTTCTCAATAAAATTAAGTACATTATTCATAGAGAAAAATATTTGTGAGAAAGAATTCTCTTTGTTCTCTTTGGACACCTAAAACACTTAATATAAATCAAGTGTTTTAGTCTGACTTATCAATAGGACATCGATAACATATTGTGGTGTTTTTATCATTTACCAAGGTTTCTTATCACAAGTTGATTAGGGGTTAAGGTGACCATTATAACTTAAACTTAATTGTGATCTGGACTAATATAATACAGGTTTAGGAGCAAGTCGACCTATGTTCGTATCATAGTGCCAAATTTCTTATCTTGCATTCTAAGCTTAATTTGTTTGAAATAGCTTTGAGCTTAAGCAAGGATTTTAAGATAAGTGATATACCCTAGTTAAGTGATACGGCTATTGTTAAATGATAAACCGTGCATTACATCTGCTCATCATATCAGTTTTACCTTTGTATTATCCTATGTAATATTTAATTGTTTTAAATTAAAATCTTTCTTAAGTGTCTATATATGTATACTAGTAACATGAATGAATAATCAAAGCCTTTCATACAATCATGTATCTTTAGTTTATATTCTTTCACAAGATGTCTAAGATAAGTGACAAGAAATGACACAAAAGGAGGGAGATGAAATAATCCCAGGAAGCAAGAACTTATCTTGCCTTATATAGTAGACATAATCATTAGTGGGAACAAATTTGCCATCCCTTTAAATGGTTGGTGGTGGCCATGGTTTGCAAAATGTCAAGGCAGTCGAGAATATCGTAACCATATAGCAATCATCAAATTAAGCTTTCCAAGAGGGAAACTTGGTTTTCGAAAGTTTAATAAGAAGTTTGGTAATAGTAAAGTAGATCAAAGGAGTAGGTTGAGAAGTTGATAATGATCCCATAAGAAATTAGGATTGTAGTTTTAGTAGTTAACTAGTGGTGGAAGAGGGGCTATCGGTTTTGAACACGATGACAATGAAGAAGAAAAAAAAAATGAAACCCCAGGATTTGGCTCGTTGGTGCAAGTATTGCTTTGATACCATAAAGAATTGTTTACACAAATTGAATGGAAAAGCATGTTTCATTCATCATCACCATTTTTATTTACAAAGATTTACAAATACAAAATTAAGGAAAGAATATGACAATGGCTATACATATAAAGCTCTACAAAATTTAATACAATCAAGGAGTAGATTTGTTCAACTTTCCATCGATAGAGAAATCTTGAATTGGTTCCTTAATAATATTTACTAGCAATTATACATGAAAAATATTATTTGTTACAACTGGTGAATAATTATTAATGAGACATAAATGCTGTATAATAATTTAAATAGTTACTATTAAAGAGTTTACTTTTAGAATTTTAATATAAAAAATAATAAAATTAAATGTCTCAATTAAAATTTACCACATAAAATGGTGATCTTTGGTGACATATAGCAAGATTCATTATATATTTAGTAGTCTTGTATGTGATTTAAAGATGTTACCATGTTGAGTGCCTCTTATATATCCTCATCTAAATTATATAGGTGATATGCCGATTAATCCACGTGACAATTATCAAAAAAGAAAAGGAAAAAAAAAAAGGCATCTATAAAGATGGAAAATGTCTTCATCAGACCAAAATTATGTATATAAAAACAGCTTCAAATTTATTGGGAACATACTTTTGGAGAGCATATGCATGTCGAGTTTTAGATCTTTAATTAATAATTTTTTTTTTTTAAATTTTAGATCTTTAATTAATAATTTTTTTTTTTTAAATTTTAGATCTTTAATTGATGTGATATTCTTAACATGGTTGGAGATATCTTTAATGGGGCTTGTTCAGTGTCAATTGGCCCAACTCGCAATCATAAAAAATAGTGGTCTTGACAAATTCTTGATGTGGATGTGTCAAGTGTTTTTTTGATGAGAAACTCTTTTTGCACGAGCCAAACTTTTATTTCCAAGCATTTCATGTAAAATTACCAAAAAAAAATAAAATTGTTATATTTAATTTTTCATTTTTAAATTTTGTATTATTAAATTTTGAATTTGACCAGTATTGCATTGTATAGAGTTTTTCGATATGAACTTACTGACTAGTGGCATATCTAATTATGAGTTAGGATTTAAAAGTTATAGGTTTGTAAGCTTTTGGGTATCAACATTACACCAATGTTCAAACAGGTATCAATTTTTATTTTTTAGTTGACCCAAAAAACTATAACTACTTAGGGAATGCCTACATTGAAAAGCGGACTTTTAAAAATATTAAATTTGCCCCTAAAAGTTCCCATACCCGTGAAACATTGTATACCTTTTAGATCTAACCCATCACTTGTTTCCACTGCCAACCTAGTTTAGTTGTTATTGATATATTTTTTCACCACTTTAGCCTACACTAGCCAAAACAACCTAGCCCATAGAATTTCTAACCTCTTCCCAAATTTTTCAAGGTCAACACATCAGGAATGTACCCAAATCGAGGCCATGAAAGCCGGTGACAATGCCAATCATTTTTTCGATGATTTGGCTAGAATGTAGCCATCTCTGATTGAGCTATAGGAAGCTCCTCCTTATTTTAGGCCCTCTAAATCCGTTTCCATCTTCCTTTTTGGGCAAATGGCCTAACAATTTGAAAGATCAAACAATATCAAATTTGGCTAAATTTTCTAACAAGTTTCTTTTTTTGTCACTGTCGATGTTTTTGGACCAAGGTGAGTATATTAATATGTTACCCATCTCTAGACTTTCTATTGGTATATCATTTGTCAATTTTGGATAATTTTCTAGTTTTTGATTAATTAGTTTGAAACCAGATAAAATTAAAATGTGATTCGTGTGCTCTTAGAGATTATTAGGACCCATTAAAATGTTTAATTTTATAAAAAATTGGTTTTAGGTTGAAAAACCTCAAGTTGGGGTACTCGCTCGCAATGTATAGGCACTATATTAAAGGTTACTAAGTACATACAGGGCTTTTCTATGTGATAAGTGATGGTCGCATATTGTAACATTGTACATTATATGATTTTCTTATCTATTTGCGTTTTTTAAGTGTTTTTATAATTATTTTATGAATATATCACATTGTTTATGTCTATTATTAATTTTTTTTTGTTTAAGTTTGATTTATGATGTTTATCATTGCTTAGTATGAAGTTCTCATTCTATAATAATTACATGGGGCACCAATTGGATTTTGTGAAACGATTTTTAAAAGAAAACTTTTCAAAAAAATGACATTGTGAGGTTTTAAGAGAATAGTTTTCCAAGTATAATTACTATTTTCTTGTTGTACCAAGCAACCTACTAAGATATATTATCTCACTTTTATTGTTTTTGATATGTTCCCTGAGTCCAAGTAGTTGGTTACCAGTTAACCTCGAGCATTAGTTATTCATTTCCATTTTCCATAGCAGCAAACAATATTTTATATTTTTCTCTTTTTTTTCTTTATTTATCTAGATTCATTTGTATTATTTATAAAACTTAAGTTAACAAATTACTCTTAAAATACTTTAATATAAATTATAAATATAATAGTGACTATAGTTACATATGTGTGGTTTTGGACCTAAAATTGACTGTAATAAGAGAGGATTATATGCTGTTGTGGTTTTATATATATATATTTAAAGTGTTATTTTATTTAATTATGATTGGGTTATAAATAATTTTAGATAAAGGTTGGTCGGATTTGTCATAAAGATGGTTTGGTGGAATTTCCCTAATTTGGACCACCTGAAAATCTTGGAGAAATTCCGAATCCCGTCCAGCAATACCACAAGCGGAGATGATGTAATTTCAAGCCACGGTGTAGGAAGTGGAAAGCAATCGTACATGCGTGGTGGTGGTGACGAAGACTTGCATAAATTCTGGGAGCGGATGAAGAAGAAAGGCATGTGAGTTTTTTTATTCCAAATCTAATTTGGATGGCTCGTAAAATTTAATGATCAAAGATTGATACGATGGATTTTAAAAAAGTTCAAAGAATTTTGGATAGGAGAGCCTGACTTTATATATATTTATAATTTTATTGGTTTCTTTTTTATTGAAAGCTAAAGATAATTGTTAATTTGACAATTAAATGAGAATGATAGTTATCTAAAATTATTAATGCAACAAATTAATATTGAGCACTTGTCTGTGATATGATGGATTTTAAAAAAGTTCAAAGAATTTTGGATAGGAGAGCCACTTTATATATTTATAAATTTATACGTTTCTCTTTTATTGAAAGCTAAAGATAAATGTTAATTTGACAATTAATTGAGAATGATAGTTATCTAAAATTATTAATGCAATAAATTAATATTGAGCACTTGTCTGGTTTAGAGTAATGAACATGGGAAGGTTAACGTGGACTTCTTGTCTTCCATTTATGAGTCAACAACAGAATTTCATAATTGATAAACTCATAAATTAGCGCAAATGCTTCACTTGAGACGTGGGTACCGAAATTACTGTTAAAAAATATTATATACATATACAGCCATTTTTTATAGTACTTTTTTTTTTTCTTAAACTATCAAAATGTATTAATAGATTTATAATCAAAACTTTTATTATTAATTGTTAAATTAATTTAATAATTAAAATTTAAAAATATAATTTTGATTTATATTGTGTTTAATGATTTATTAAAACTCTAAATATAATAAAATTTTAAAAAATAATAAATTTATGTATCTTTTAAATCCTAACTTATAATATAATTAAAAATTTAGTTTTCTATCAAAATCATTCTAATGTGAAAATACATATATATATATATATATATAATCAATAAATGTATTAAACATTAAAGGTACCACGTGATTTTAATTTTAATATTTTAAAATTAAAATTTAACTCTTTTTAACTCATGACATGTCACTTTCAGCCAACGTGGTGTAGAATAATGAACGTGGTAAAGTTAATCTGGACTTCCGTATTCCATTTATCAACTTTTAAGGGGTCAGCGACAGAATTTCATAAATGATAAATTCATAAATTAGCGTAAATGCTTCACTTCACACATGGGAAATGTGTGGGGCCTGAAATTACTTTTTTAAAAAATATTATATTCATAAAATATAATTATTTTTCTATAATAATTTACTACAAATTTACGATCACAATTTTTGTTATTACCTGTTAGATTGATTCGATAATTAAACTTTAAAAATATAATATTAAATTTTATTAGATCTTATAATATATTAAAATTTTAAAATATAATATTAAATTTTATTTGATCTTATAATATATTAAAATTTTAAAATATAATATTAAATTTTATTTGATCCAACCATATATTAAAATTTTAAAAAAGTAAACTTATGTATATTTTAAATTGCGAATTTTGATGTAAATAAAAGGCTTGGTTTTCCATTTAAAGTAATTTTAATGTGGAAATGTAACATTCTGTCTCAATGGTTAATCTAGGTTGCCTATATTAAAACTGCACTCGTCTAAATATGTTTAATTTCAAAATTCTTTAAATTATAAAGTTAATCACTTTAAAAAAAATCTCGTTGTTATGAGAGTGACTATCATTACATTTGAAACAGTTCCTAATCTACATTCAGACAATATGTAATTGGACACTACGTAGCCTATTAGTGGTACGCACTCACTCACAAGTGACTATCATTACATTTGAATCATCTATTAATTTGCATCCATAAGATATGGGATTGGACACCAAATAGTCTGCTAGTGCCCTGTACCCGTCCATAATAGTCATCGTAATCCACCTCTCTTGGAGCCTAGTGTCTTTGATGGCACACTTCCTACTGGTGTAGGTTTTGATACCATTTGTAGCATTCCACCACCATCGGAGTGACCTAGTGTTTTCAGTAGCATACTTCTTGCTGGACACATGTTCTAATACCATTTGTAACACACCACTATCATTGGTGGACTTATCACTTTTTGTCGATATTATTGGCAACTAACCAACCACATTCAATATGAAGTTTTTATTTAGATCTTTTTAGTAGTTCACCTATTTTAAGATTGTTATCACCTGAGTACGTTTAACTTCAGAGCTCTTTCGAATCATAAAGCTAGCCGATCTGAAAGGACCTCGGTATTATTAGAATGATTATTGTGACATTTGAATTATCGATTTATATACACTGGACGATATGGAATTAGATATCAAATAGCCTATCAATGTCCCTCACCTATCTACACTGGTCATCATAAAAAATTCCTATGTGTATATGTATATATATATATATATATATATATAATTAATTATCATATGTATTAAATTTGAAGGTGCTATGTCAATTTAATTATTCAAAATTAAAATTTAGTTGGAGAAGTAATAATTTTTAACAATTGTCTCATAAATAGACGTCTAGCATAAAATGGAAACAGTATTCCTAACTGCTCAAAGCTAATATATACATATATATATATATATATATATATATATATATATATATATATATTTAATAAGTTTTTCTTTTCACTTGCTAGACTCCTAAATTTAAATAATTAGCTTCTATTTATATGATTAAGTTAAAATATTAATTTATAAAGTTACTTGTTAGTGCTACCTTAATTTAATGCTATTGAAATCCTAACTGGGCAAATAACAATCTTAAATTATTATACCAATAGATGTTTGACATAAAATAGAAACATATCCAAAATGAAATGGAAATTATGGTTCTAACGGATTAAAACTTATATATATATATATATATATATATATATATTTTAATAAGATTTTAATTCAACTTTTTAATTTTTTCCACTTATTGGCCTCCTATATTTAGTTAATTAGCTTTTATTTATAGTTTTATTATTATTACTATTGTTATTATTATTATTATTATAAACTGGGAAGGGGGAACCAAACCTTGAACTAGAGCATGGAATTATCATCTACAAGGTTCAAAAAATCGATATCGACGGAAATATCGAAAGTTTAAAATACAAAAATTTTCATGAAAATATCGAAAAATATCAGATATTGATAAAAAATTATAAAGGATGATGGAAAATTGTTTTATTTCTACTATTTCAAAAAATAAAAATTTCAAAAAAATATCGAAGAAATTTTGCATATTTTAAACCATGATCATCTATGGTCATTATTTTTTTATCTTTTATCTATAGGTAATTATTAATTTATAAACTTATTATCTGTCAATACTACATCAATGTAATGCTTTAAAATTGAAATTTTTATTAAACAAGCAACAACATTTAACAATTTTTATATTAATATATATATATATATATGTAAATATATATATGAGAGTTATATTTTCAATAATTAGAACTGATATATATAGTGTTTTATTTGTTTATTATTTACGAAATTAACATTTTTTTTAGTGTTACATAGTATACACCATTTAATATTTTCTTTCATTAATATTTACTTTAAAATATATTTTGAAAAGAAATTCTATGTGGAGTAAAAGAATATAGCGTTGTTTCATAATAAAATAAATAAATAAATAAAACTCACAAGAGGTCATAGTTCCTAGATACAGCCTTTGAAAGCTTTAATCTTTAAATCTTCACCAGAAGCCAAAAATCCATTTTTGTTCTCTGAGTTTTCTACAAAGAAAAAGTGAAGCTCCAAAATTTATTAGAGCCCTAAAAGTCTTTTTTCTGTCAACAACGAAAGTTGAAAGGTAGAAAAATGGCTTCGTAGTAGTAATGATAAAAAATAACGGACAACGGCTCCAGTGTTTATACACTCGTTTTCACAAAAATAATAGGACACAGGCCACTCATACAAAAGAGAGAGGACAAATTTCCACTGCACTCTGGCCCACAACTTTTACTTCTCACACAAAAGTTCTATGCTAGGATCTGCACGTGTGGGTTCCACATGGGCGTTACCAGGATTTTCTCCTAGAAGGTAGAGTACTGTAATTTATTCATTGATGTGTGTTTTTATCCTTGAAAATGTGTATTAAATGAATTTTAACATGTATCTTTAAAAAGATTGCGCCCCAGTCCAAGTGAATAAAACTCTGTCTCTGTGTGTGTGTGTGTGTGTGTGTGTGTGTCTCAGCTGAGTCCAGGGACGTACTGATGTTGCTATCCAAATATACGCTTGAAATTATTGCATGCAGAAATGGTAAGAAATGTGGTTTATGGTCCCTATCAATTTAATGCCTTGCCCCTACTCGACAAGACTGGTGGAGTGGACAATTGCAAGCCTTGACAATTTTAAAATTTTTCATTAATAAGTCGATTTCCAATTATTTTTATGCGAAAATTATAAAATTCCCAATTTTAAAAATTTTCATTAATAAGTCCTTTTAAAAAAAAAAAAAAGTTTTTTGTTAGATTTTTTGAGAACATTGACTGATCAATATATTAAAATTTCTTCGCCATATCAATAAATTGTCTAGAGCAATTTTTTTTTTTGAATAAACAATACAGTTTTTTTTTTTTCTATGGTATAAATAATATAATTAATATGCACCTTATTGTATATGGTAAAATATTTGGTGAAGTCTGATGAAAATTAATTAGAAAATTTTGAAAGATTAACATTTTTAACAATTTAGAGTAATTAAATAATTTATATGAACATGTTCTTCTCTTCCAATTTTCCACCTGCTTTGATTAGGATTGTCCGAAATCAAGAGTTTTTTTTTTTTTAAAAAAAAAAAAAAAAAAAAGGCTCTCCATACGTGGGCTTTTTGTTTCCACTCATCCCCACTACCATATAAATTATAAATGAAATTTAATTTGGCGTTGCAATAATTTATCCCTAAAAAAAGAAAAAAAGAAAAAACTAGTACCCGAAGTACTGATATGGTTAGCCATTACTTAACCGATGGCAATTTTGCCACATCAGCTCACTAAATAAATTGCCTCATAAATATAGAAGGAAAGCGTTAACACTGATAATTCAGTTCTCCATATTTACCCCAAAAAAAAAAAAAAAAAGAAAAATCATTTCTCTACCTTTTTTTTTTTTCTTTTTTAACTCACGTTCCTCCACTGTTATTTTCGGTATTTTCAATCATAAATGTATTTTATTTTCAATTTGGGACTCTTTGTTTTTATTTGTAATTTTGTTCTTTTTTCATTTTGAATTTCTTCAGTCTTTTAAAGATTTATTTACTAGATGCAAAAAAGGTGAACAGAACAACTACGTCTCCTAAGAAACAATCAAATTGTGTTCTTTAGTTTGCAATGCTCATTTCACTCCATCAACTATGATTTGTTGCTGAAATAAATTTTTCATTACTTTCTTTGAATAATTACACAATTTAAGCAAAAATAAAATCAAAAATAAAATATAAAATCCTATGTCAAAATAATCTAATTTCAAAATTTTGGAAATAATATAAAATTTTGCTTCACTAGTAGAGCTTAGGATATTATTTCCCCTATCTGCCTCGAATTTGCTTGGGCTTTGAAAGTTTGGAAGTTTCCTACAGGCCACGCTGCACATTGGAATCACTGAAACGAGTTTCAACAATGATAATTTCAACTTCTAGTCGAAAATTTCTAGAGATAGATTCGAATTTTTTGAAAAACTGAGAAGATCATCTCTTCATTCTTCGCCACCTTCACATCGACGAAGTCAAGTCCTCCCTCATCAACTGGCTTGCTGCAAATTCGGTGTGTAAAACTTAAAGATCACATTTACACACCGAATTTGCTGCCCAGCCTTTCGCTTGAATCTTGTGATATATGTTTCGATGACTACGTTTGAAAATATCAGTGAAAGGATTTCTACAAGATAAGCCTCTTTGGGAAACTCATGTAATCAAGTATCCAACTACAACTGCAGCTAGCAGTTTTGTATTCAGGCTCCATCATGCACTAAGAGATGGCTATTCTTTCACGAGTGCTGCTCTTTCTTGGCTATGCCCGGTTGATAATGTTAGTACTACCATAACATAAATAATAAACATGTATCAAACACAACACCGTAAATTCAGGATCTATACACATGCATATACTGTATTTTAAAATATGATATATTAACAACTAAGCATAGCCATTGAATCATCATAGATTTTTTTAATATGTAAAACAACAAAGAAACAGGAGCAGTCCCTAATGAAAACATTATTCTCTAACATTTCTCCCTTACATTTTCACCAAACAGGCACATGTATATATTTCAAGCTCTAATTTCTCTGTTTTATGTATCATACTAATTCACTTTTAACTTATTTCCCAATTTATATATATATATATATAATAATTAATAAATAATAATAATATAATATATAATGAATAATCATAATATAATAATTAAATAAGGAATAAGTCAATTGAACTATAAAAAGAACAGGTTCTTCAGTCCAATAGATCTGCTGAAGTATTACAGAGAGTGAATGCTCAAGTACTCGACTACAAAAGTTAGTAAACAGGCAAGTTCCATTACTGGCACAAACAAACTCTGTAATTGAATCACATGATTATAACTAGTCCAAAAAAAATATCCAATATATAATCATTCACTTCTTATAACATTTCCTTTACCATAGCGATTAAAACTCGACAATCAAACGGAATCTATGTTGTATCATGTGCCTCAAGTTTTCTCTTCATATTTGATTGCTGTATCGAATTTAGTTGGAACATCTTAAAGAGTAGTCTAATCGAAGATGACCAACACCAATAAGGTCCGAGAATGATGTAGTTGAGTTTGATCCAACTACTATGACTTCCACCTTCTTCTCTATTAATAAAATGAATTTAACCAAGAATTAGCGTGGACTGGTAAGCTTATAAATTTAAATTTAACCAAGATTTAAATATGCAAGTTACCTTAGGAAAAAACAAGAAGAAAAGAACAAAAAAGTGATTTATGCATGAAAGTTGCCTTACGCATGCCGTCTTTGAATACCAACTTGTTCAGTCATCACTGTCAATTTTGTCTAATAATTACTTTTATTTGTAAGCTAAAGTACTATTTCAGACTATAAAATGATAGCTCACTATTATTATTATTTTAAATGATAAATTTAGCTTATTTTATTATTATTTTTTATATATACTTGCTTATAAAATTAGATATATGCTCTTGTCATGTTTTGATGTCACTTTTTTTTTAAAATATTTAATAATGACCTTAATGTGATTAAACTATTATATATTTTTCTATTTCAACATACATATATATATAGTTCGTCTATGGTGTGGACATCCGCACATTTTTATTATGTGAACTTCTACAAAGATGGTGGTTTTCGAAGAAACCGTCATCAATATTATTACACAAAAATGAGTATTGATAATGGTTTCTTCAAAAACCATCATTTTTTAGGCGATCCGTACCATAACATAGTATGGATTGTCCGCATTGTAAAATTTTATTATATATATATAGGGAAATTCTATGGTGCAGACTGGTCCGTATACGGACCACACTTAAGCCGAAAAAAGCATCGGCTTAAAAAAGTGTCGGCTTTTACACAGCGTACACAACAAAGCCGATGTTTTTTTTTACAAAGCGTCAACTTAGATGTGGTCCGCATGCGGACTAATCCGCATCGTAAAACTACTTTATATATATGTATTTATATGTCGATTATATTTAAGGGCTTATATCAGTTTAATCTGAAAATTTGACCTTATGTTGAACTATCATAACCTTTTTTTTTTCCTTTTAATAAATTTTTGAATCATTTTTCATGGTCGAGATTAAATATGTCACTAAACTCATATTAGGTTACAAATACAACTTTCAACCTAGCAATTATGATCCTATGTATAAAAATATTATATTAACAAATCGTGCATACAAAATGATGAAGTCCTCCTCACAGTTTAGGAAATGTACAATTTGCTCAAGTGGGTGTTCCAATAATGTATGAATCAAAATTGCTTGGCAGTTTGGTATTAGAATGGTTGCCAATATTTTTATATGATTTCTTCAATGGAAAATATTATTTTTGGAATTAAAACTACAATATTAATATTGCAGACCATAAATGATGTGGTATGCAGAATAATATTCTTAGGGATTCAATTATACATGCATGAGATTAGCCAAAAATTAGACAACTTGCAATCGGCAACATTGGTGTTGCTGATTATAAGGAAGCCTATAGCACAGTAACAATTGGTGAAGGAAATGATAAATGGTGATGTTGAAGCAAAAAAGGCATGGGGAAATATATTTGCCGTTTTGCTTGTGGAAATCCCCAAATTATCCTAAGTTTCAAATCCCCTGGATTTCATTTTCCATTTAAATAAATAAATAAATAAATAGGAAGCGAAAACCACTTGATGTTTTCCTCCACATAAAAAAGTTTTCCAAAAATGTATAAAGCAAGAGACTTTGGTAGAGTGGGAAATACCAGTTTCAAGAAGAGTATTGGAATACATGATATTCATATAAAGATCAACATTGGATGTACAACGTGATGATCGGTATGCAAAAGGCAATAACAGGCTATCCGATGTCTAATTCCATATAGCTTGAGTGTGGAATGGGGGATGATTTAAATGCAACGACAGTAACTCATAATGTCAAGACATTTTTAGAGTGATTGACTTTAGGGTTTGAAAGAACTTTAAAGTTAAACATGGTTAGGCAAGAATAGTTTAAGGATAGGTGACCTCCTACGAAGCTCTGAACAAAAAAATTTAATATCGAATACGATAGCTAAATTCGGGACAATATAGGCAGAGAGTGATATGTTCACCCATATAAGAGAGGTGTTACAAATATCGAATACAGTGGCTAAATTAAAGACAATATTGGTAAAGGGTGATAGGTTTACCAGTAAAGGCGGGATATTACAAATGATATCAAAGATTGTACGCATCCAGAATTGTATTAGTGAAGATTTGAGATCTAAAGGGGTTGGATTGTGACAACTAGTGTGGTAAGTGCAAGAGGCACTAGTAGGCTACTTTGTGACGACCAAGATGGTTTAAATGTAATGATAGTCATTCTCACAACGCTAAGGCCTTTTCAAAACTATAGACTTCAAGGTTTGCAAGAACTCATAAGTTAAGCAAGCTCAGGTGAGAGTAGTCTAACAATAAGTGATCTCCTGGAAAGCTTTGAACAAAAAAATTCCATATCAAATGTAGTGGCTAAACTGAGAATAATATCAGAGAGAGTGATAGGTCTGCCAATGGAGGCAAGGTGTTGCATACAATCACTTTGAAGGATATCCGTCATAGTCCGAACCTTTGGCTCAATCTGCTTTGAGGAATCATATTTGATAAGGAAGGCTATTGGCTCAATCACCTTTCAAGATTAACTTTTGATAAGGAAGGGTACGACAACCATTTCAACAATGGTACATGGAAAATGACAAAAGTTTCTATGGTTGTGGGTCCATGATATATTTGTGTCACACTTTAAAGACTTTATTTATATATATATATATATATATATATTATATATAGATATAGATAGAAAAATAGATTGAGTTTGTTCCACCACAAATGGATTTCACCACTGCAAAAATTTATTCAAATATCCTTAATGTTATATAAGGAGAGGTATTTCAAAATTTGTGGTAGCACAGACGTGGTCACATGCGTGAGAAATGATTGTTTACTTTGATGAAAAATAAGCTTATAAGTATTTTTAAGGATACTGCGCTATATCCTTATAATCATTGTTCTTATGGTAATCAACATAAAGTCTCGTTTAAGTCTTCTTTAATGAGAAGATCAGATTTGCTTAGTGCATTCTAAAATTTGTGGTCCTTTGGAGGTGGAATAACAATAGTCACATATGCATAATTGCAGTTACATATACATAACAACGATCAGATATGCTTGATGAATGGTTATGTTTATGTAACATGGTCATAAATATATAATAATTGTTACAGATGGATAACAGTGGTCACATATGCATAACGAATAATCATATATATGTAATAAATTGGCACATATGTGTAACAACAATCACATACATGTAACAACGATCATATATAAGAAATATAGCCATTTATATGTAACAATGTTCATTGATGTGTAATTAACGGTCATATATGAGTAATGGATAGTCACATTTATATAATAGGGTCACATATGCATAACAAATGAACATATATGAGTAACAACAGCCATATATGCATAACAACGATCATATAAATATAACAAGATGATATATGCATAACAGTAGTCACATATAAGTAATAACATTTACATATGAAAAATAAATGATCACATCTATGTAACATGCTCACATATATGTAACAAATGAAGACATATATGTAACTTGTAAGAAAAAAGCATAGATGCAGCATGCCTACATATGTATAACAATAATTATATGAGTAACAACAATTGAATATGCCTAATGAATGACAATATGTGTAACGAAGTTTACATGTGCATAACAATAACCACATAGAAGTAACATGGGCATATATGTATTATAATGGTTCCATACGCATAACAAATGTAACAAATATGGAACAACGGTCATATACGCATAATAAATAGTCACATTTGTAAAAAATAATCATATATATATATAACAAATAGGCAAATATGTGTAACAATGACCACACGTGCATAACAACAATCATATAGATGTAATATTGCCATATATGTGTAATAATGGTCATATATGTTTAATAAAGGTTATAAATTTGTAAGAATGATCACATATGCATAATAAACAAGCATATTTATGTAAAATGATCACATATGTGTAACAAATGGGTGCATAAGTGTAAAAGCGGCCACATGTATTTTACAACGGTCATATAGGTAGCATTGCCACATATGCACAATAATGGTTATACATTATAACAGTGGTCATATATGTGTAAAAAATAGTAAAATAGCTACAAACATGTAACAACGGCTACAAATGCATAACTCTGCTTATATATTCTTGACGAAATATCACATTTGTATAACATGATCACATATATGTAATGAATGGGCACATATGTTTAATAATAGCAACATGCATATAAAAATAGTCACATAGAGGTAACATGACAACAAATGTTTAGCACTATCATATATGCGTAACAACGATTATAGACACATAATAGAAGTCATATATGCGTAACAAATCATATTTATGTAATATAATTACATATGTATAACAAATGAGCATGTATGTGTAGTTAGCGACAACCATATGCATGTAACAACGGTCTCACAGAGATAGCAACATATGTGTAACAAATATCACATTTGTGTAATACATTTGTGTAATATGATCACATATGTGTAACAAATATGCAAATATGTATCACAATTATCATATACGCATAACAACGATCACATAGAGATAAAATACCACTGTCTTAGACAAAATTCTTCCAGGATTTCTTACAAGTGAGACTTTTTCAGCTATATTGTACTTAATTTTGCTACATGTTTATCAATTTAGTTTTTTTAATTGTATATTGTTAAATTTAATCATTTAAGATTGTTGTTTTCTATAAATCATTATGGATAGTCTTTATATAAAATTCTTTTAACCCAAAAGTTCTTTCAATTATTATTTTCTTTCTCAAAATTTATCATATGTTTGATTTGATGATCATTGGTACTATATATGATTTATCAACTAAACGCAACAGTATTTATAAACATTCTTTTCAAAATCATGCTTTCCTTTTGTTTTCCAAACAAAATATGTACCATATACCATAGTTTAATATTTGAACCCAACCATTCATTTAAATATTTCAAAAATTTTAAATTACCATTTCATGCCAAAACATACATACTAACAGTTAAAAATATATCACCGTTAACCATTTTTAAACATTTTGAAAATAAAATGCCTAAACATACATAAAAATATATAATTTCCAATCCACTTCCTCAAAAACAATTATTTTCCAAAGGATTAGCACATCAATTCAAATACCAAGATATTTAAATACTAAGATTCACAACTTTATTATGAATTCATTAGACTTTGAAACCATTTAAAATCATATCAAAAATCACATATATATATATATATATATGTATATAAATAACCATATATATATATATGCATAACTAAACATGTTAATTCTCAAAACAATATAAAAATATTCATGCCACGTAATTATTATACTAGTATGCCCTAAACCATTTAAAAATATAAACTACTCACTGATACTACTAATGCTCACTCTTGCTTCTCCACACGATCGCCTTAAGGCATAGTATGAGTGTTTACAATATAATCAATCTCTAAAAATTAAACTAATGACATCGGTGCATACCAAATGTCTTAAAATAACTTTTACAAATCTAAGATTATATAAACTGAATATTGAAAGATCTAATTATATTGTAACCCTTAGGATCTCATACTCAAAATTGATTTTTTTTTTTCTGTAAGATAATTTTATGAAATTAAACCTTCCAATGGGTCCTAATAACATCAGAAATATAATCTTAACATTAATTTGGCCTTAGATTATCAAAACATAATCCAATTTTACCCAGTATTTAACTAATTAACCCAAATATGGATATATACTCAAACGGTAATAAAAAATGACAAATAATATATCAAATCATAACTTGTCAAATGATAAGCTCACCTTGATCCAAAATGTATATGATGATCAAAAGATGAATAAGAAGTTTTGGCCAAAATTGATCTCTTTGTAGCTTACTAATCAGATGGAATTGGGGCAACATGAGATTGGAAATGGACTCAAGTGGTCAAAAATAGTGAGTAAAGATTTATAGGTTGGCCTGAAACGACCAGAATTCGAGTAGATCTATGGTAGCCCAAAACTCATCATTGCCAAAATAATGGTCCGGCAGTGATTGGCTTGAAAATTTAGGAGTTTAATCAAAATTTACTGGGTAACACAAGGATAGGCTGCATATTGTCATTCGTGGCTGGCAAACTATTTAAATATGATGAAAACATAAACAATGGCCGCCGATTTTGTACCACCGATATAGACGCATCTAGTAGAGGTTCACCATTAATTTTTGTGGGATAGCCAATCTTGGGGTGGGAAACATGTCTAGGTCGCATGCATAGGGTTTTTGGTTGGAAAATAGATGAAACTTACATCGACTCGATTGAGGTGGTGGTGGGTTCATGGGTTGACCTCGTTTACACTACGTTAACATAGATTCTAGGGTTTCTAAATGGGGGTTTTGTGATTTCTTTCCTATGAGATATGCTCCTTGGATCATTAATAGATTAAAAGCGGGAGTGATTTGGACACTAATAATAATATAGATATTCAAAACTTTTCAAAACTATAATTTTTTTTTTATAGTAACTTAGAGTTTAACATGCTATCAGTCAATGAACTCGTATCAATAAGTATTACATAACGGTATATCGATCAATCCAAAACTTTGATCACAGAAAAAGGTCAAACCTTGATCCCTCATACAATCCACTTAGTCATATTCGATCAAACTTATACATTAGAAGTATTTTGATGCGGGGTATTACAATAATAATAATCGTGTAATACTCTTTCCTTATACTTTTGTTTATTTATTATTTTTTTGTATTTATTATTGAAAGACAAACATTTTTTTGATTATATTTTATTAATATTCTTGTAGATCTATTTTTTATTAAAATATTTTTGTCTCAGATTTTTTCTGTAAACATAATAATTACTATATTTGGAAAAATATTAGATTTTTCTACTATTTAATGAAAAAAAGTGCATCTTATAATTTTAAGAACAAATCTAAACTTAGTTTACAGTTTTTCCTGAATTTTTTTTTTTAATCTCTAAAAATTTTCAAAGTATTTGGTATTCAGTTTTTAGCTTCATAAACGTTTAGGCCGCATACCATTGGTTAGGTGTTAAAATGAATTTTATATATTAAAAGGTGTCCTTGCAATAATTTTTCTTTTTCAAAGTCCATAAAAAAAGATGTTATCAGATCTTTTTGTGTTGTGGATACCTTTAATAGATAATTCATTAGAAATATTATTTTTAAAAAAGGAGAAATCCTTTGGTGCATTGGAATCAATTCTGGTGCACAATACGAATATGGTAATGCCGTATGTGACCTCAAATCCATATCATTTAAACAAATTCCAGATTAGCATTCTTACTCATCCAACAATGTTAGTGACATCCATCTATCTTGTTTCTTTATTATTTAATTGGTCTCCTTTGGTCCTTCCCTTTCGCAAAATATATAACCTCCATTTTTGGAAAACAAACAAAAAACAGAACAAATATATAAATATATATATATATATATATAGACACAATAAAAATATAAATATATACATATATATACTCTATTGTTGAAGAATAAATTTCATCACCATATGTGTTTTTTTTCTATTAATTATATATTATTACTTTTAAGTTTTAGAGTTGAGTGAATTGAACTTTAAAGTTTGAAATTGTATAAATTGAATCCTAAATTTTTAAATTTGTTACAAATCAATCTAATCGGTTAACCTGGTTAGCCTTGCCAATGATGTCATGTTGACATCATGTTAAAGTCGTAATTTGCTTTTCAATAAAAAATACTTTATGAAAAAAATGAATTTTTATTTTTTAATTTTATATTTATGGTCTTCATTTGAAATTTTGTATCCATTCCTTTTTTATTTAAATTAAAATTCCAATGAAATTAACTATTTTAGGACCAAAAAATAAAAACAAAAATAAAATTAGAATTTTGAACAAACAAAAATATTTTTATTAGATAAAAAATTAATAATAATTCTGTTATGCCCAAACCATTAAAAAAAAAATTCATCCAAAATAAATGAATAAAAATTTGACAAAAAATAAAAAAAAGTTGAATTTTAATGGTATTTTTTTTTTTGGTTTAAGAAGAAAGGGATTATAAATCTATTTACACTCATTTACAAATCACTTACGTCTATAAGGAACTATAGAAAAATTAGAAATAAAATAACTATATTTGCTCAAAAATATAAAGATCTAAAATTAGTAAAAATAAATTATTAGACTAAATAAAAATGAAAATAATAAAAATAAAGATCAATAATAATAAAAAAATTTATTAGACAAAAATAAAAATAAAAAGCATAAAAATTAGAATTTATTTATATTCTTGTTTATATTTTTTTTCTAATTATAAGTTTCTATGGTTTGGATATAAAAAGTTATTATTAATTTTTGGTCTAATAAAATTATCTATTTGATTTTTGTTCAAATAAAAATATTATCATTAGACTGAAATTCAAATTATTTTTTTTTCGTCTATTTTTTTTTATTTTGGTGAAATTTTTTTATGTTTTGGGCATAAAAAGTTATTATTAATTTTTGGTCTAATAAAAAAAATTTATTAGATGAAAAATTCCAATTTTTTTATTTTTATTTTTTGGTCTAATTTTTGGTTCAAAAATATTTAATTTCGTGGGAATTTTAATTTAAATAAAATAAAATTGATACAATTTTCCAAATAAAAAACCACAAATATAAAATGAAAAATAAGACATTTATTTTTTAAAAATTATATATTTTTAACTTTTTGTTGAAAAATGAATTATGATATTAATATGTCATCAACATTTTGACATTATCTAATAACAAATTAACACCATTAGCAAGTTGGATTGATTTACAACAAATTTAAAAATTGAGGATTCATTTCATTCAATTCCAAACTTTAGAATTCAATTCGTACAATCTTGAAACTTCTGGATGCTAATATGCAATTAATCTTTTTGTCTTTTGCTCTCTATTTTTAAGGCATACAATATGTTTGTTTAAAAAATGTTTTTAGCAAGCAAAAAATGAATAAATCTTAAAAATAAATTCGCTGAATTTATATTAAAAATTTTACATAAGCCTCCATATACCATTGATCAAACTATATTAATGCATATTTTCTCAAGACTTTATCACCTAAAAAAAATATTTTGTTAAGGGCTCTCTATCAGAGCATATTTCCCCTAACGTTTAAAAAATATATCATACTGAGAAATGGAGATTGGAGAAGCAAAGAGGATGAAAAAAGCCAAGAATAATACTATTATTCTGCTACTTTTTTTATTACAAAGATGAGGTATATACATATAAAATCAAGAGAGAGTTTAAAGTAAGATAAATATGAAAAAAAAAAAATTATAAGACATCCTAGTTTACTAATTTAGCACCATTGACCCTAGATAATAGCCTTGACAAAGTTTATCAAATAGGGGTTATTATTTGACAAATGTTACTCCTTCTACATAGTTCTTCGTATGGTAAGACTCTTTCTTGTCTTATTTATTTTGTTTTTGATTTTGATTCTTGATTGACCTTGATTATCTATAATTTGTATTCTACATGCCCCCTCAAAATCTAGAGTTAGGTTCGATAAACTCTAAGCTTGGACGAAAAGAGGTTTGCAGGTAGATGTTAGGTTCGAATATCAACAATCTAAAGATGGGATGGAGTGAAGTGAGTAATTAGATGCCCAACAGCAACCTTTTCCAAACAAAGTTGATGAGAATCCACCTGTACAATTAACTACTTGCTGGGGTGCTAATCATGTACAACTGAACACTGGGTTGATTACTAAGCCACAAGCTATGAGCTTTAAGGATAATCTGGTTAGTTTCATGTAAGGAGTAATTAAAGCTCAAGAAAGTATAACTATACTAGAAGATTCTAAGCCCGTGCTCAGCATTTAGGTTTTAAAGACAGAAATAGACCCGAGAAGCTGTTTTGGTGCATTGAGGACTTTGGGCAGCTAGGGAGGAGTTTGTGTGCTTATGAACGTGCCTAAGTTTTCCAAGAAGTCACAAAATCATGTCAAGGCAGAAGCAAGGGCGTCGAACCATGGCTAAAGGCACACAAGCTTCAACTATGGCTAGTTTTGCTAGTTTGGAGTTGGGAAGTGGTTTACTTTCGTTCAAAGCAAACTTTGACCATTCCAATCAATGGCAATATGTGAGGACCAGTTTTAATCCTACTAGGCATCTCATATGGCAAATTGAATGAGATTTAGAGCCTAAATTAGCTGGAGATTGAACAAGGACAACTTATTTAAAAAGCTAGTAAACTATTTTGCAAATCTGGAAATTTGACATTTATATTAGGAAATAGTCTTTGTTTTTTTTTTATTTAATTATTTGCTAGACAAATTAATTTAGCAATGTTGGATTTTAATATTTTTTATTGTAAATTAATTAATTTCTCTTTCAAAATTAAGGAATTAATTAATACAAATTAGATTATGAAAGACCTTGAAATCGGCAATTTTCTTTAGATTACTATTGCTGGATGAATTTTACCTATTGTTTTGGGGATTTACTTTTTGAGACTTTAACCTATTTAATGGCTTATTTTTATAGTAATAGATGGATCATTATGCATTGAGAAAAAACTACAATGCGAAAGATTTTTCTTCATTCTCTTATAACACCTAGAACATCGAATAGAGAACAAGTGTTCTAGGCTGACTTATCAATAAGACAATCCATAACCTATTGCAGTGTCTTCGTCATATATCAAGATTTCTAATCACATATTAATTAGGGGTTAAGGTGGCCATTAGAATCTAAACTTAATTTCGATCGGGGCTAATTCAATATGGGTTTAGGAGCAAGTCGACATAGGTTCATATCCTTTGGCATCAAAGCCGAATCTTGTTCAGGTTTGATATATCTTATTTACTTTGTTTTGTTTTTCTGTTAATATGCAATTTTAACATTAGGTTAAGGTTGTTTTTATCCATACACATTCTGCATATTCAAAAAAATAATAATAATAAATAAAAAAGCAAATATCAAACTTCATAGCTGAATTAGGGTTTCCTTTTGTTTAGCCAAATTTTTGCTTGCTTTCTAGTTTGTTAGTTGATTTCACATATTAGATCTTGGTAATTTGATTTACTGTTGATTCTTCTTTGCTGGTTTTAATCTTAATTAGTTGCACTCATATTAAAAAAAAAAAAAAAGAATTTTGAAAACATATTGCATAAACCTAAGAATTTTGCAATTTGTTTTGCTTGGAAGATAGAATCAAATCTGGGGATTTGTTTGGCCTTGGAGTTGCAATTTTTGAGGTGATTGTGTGGCTGGAAATTGTGTTGATATTATTCTTTTTATGTTAAGAAAAAGCAGAAATTAAAAAAAAATATATAATTGCACAAAAAGCTGATTTTGAGAAGTAGTTAAATTGAGTTTGCTTCGATTTGGAAAATTTAGTTGTGATAGTTGGAGTTGCTGTTTATTTAATGTTGGTGGCTAGATATTGGAATATTGTGTGCTAATTAATTGGATTAAAATTGGTCTAAGGATTTGAGACAAACACTTAATTACAAGAAATACAACCAACAACTATCTCATATGTTTGTTTCAATTGTGTTCTTGTTAATTGTTTGAATCATTTTCTAAATTTTATCTTTGAATTTTGGTCTCTTAGTATTCTGGTTTATTTCTTTGTTGAATCCAAAAATTGCATTTGATATTTTCCTTGTCATTGGATAGTAAAGCCGAGAGTTAGATTTTCTAAGTTCACTCAGAATATGTTTGTTTCTTGCTTCTGTTTTATTAATAGGTTTAATTAGAACATACTTTTGATCTAGCCGCTAGTTTTAAGTGTGTGTTATTAGAACTTTAAGATAATCTTTTGTGTGGGAAAAGGCAAGCGAGTACGAGTTTATAAGAGGAATAAAAGATGAAACTAGTGTGAAACACAAGTGAACGAGACTTGTTTGAGTGATACACATAAAAGAGTGAGTTGGTAAGGTTTCTTGCATTATTTCACTAACATGATAGATTCAAGATTAAGAAGAGAAGGTGACTCTTTAAGAGAACTTGGAGAGGAATCCGTGGAGTACAAAGGAGAATCTAGAGCAGCCGGAAGTTTGGTCGAACCTATTGACATGGAGGCGAGTTTGGAGTAATTACAAAGGATGAATGCTAGATTTGATAAATTCAATCAAAGGGTGATAGGTTTGAGAATCAATAGAGAAGACTGAACCTTAGGATTGAACCACAAGGAGGACGTGGTCTAGGTAGAGGAGGGCGCAGACATTATAGGGAGGAAATTGAAGAAGGGAACTTTGGAGACAATTTTGAGGAGGAGTATGAAGACATATTTGCACTTCGAGGAAAAAAAAAAACCATGGTAGACATAATAAGGATGAAGATGATGACTTAGGAAATATCAGGGTCAGTATACCACCATTTTTGGGAAAGAATGATCCGGAGACTTATTTAGAATGGAAGGAACACATGGAGATGATCTTTGATTGTCATAACTATTTAGAGGCAAAAAAGGTTAAGTTACTAGCCTTGGAATTTGGACACTATACTTTACAATGGTAGAACAATGAACAAAATACCCGAAGGAGAGTTGGTGATGAGTTAATAACCACCTGGAGACAAATGAAAGGAGTCATGAGAAAGATGCTCGAACCAGACTATTATCACAGGATGTTGCATCAGAGATTACAATCTTTGTCTCAAAGAAGCAGGTCAGTAGAGAACTATTACAAGTAGGTGGAAATGCTCATGATGATGTTGTTAAGTGCAAATGTATTCTAGATGGTCAACAAAAAGATAAGTTTGTTAAGCATATTCATGAGAAGACTAGAGCGAACATTGAGAGGAGGACTGAGCAGTATGCTATAGTTGTAAATCAAGGCTAAATTAAGATGGTGTTCGAATAAGGAGATTGGGTTTGGTTGCATTTGAGAAAAGAGAGATTTCCTTAACAATACAAGTCAAAGCTTATGCCTCGAAGAGATGTACCTTTTCAAATTTTGGAGAGGATCAATGAAAATGCCTACATGCTTGATTTGCCACGTGAGTATAATGTGAGCGCTACCTTTAACGTCTTTGACTTATCTCCTCTTTTTGCAGGCGATAATTTCAATTTAAAGGCAAATCACTCTCAAGAGGAGGAGAACAATGAGAATCCATATGTACAAGCAACTACTTGCTAGGATGCTGATCATGTATAACTGAAGACCGAGCCGATTACTAGGGCACAAGCTAAGAATTTTAAGGAAAATCTTGTTAGTTTCATACAAGAAGTAATTAAACCTCAAGAAGGCATAACTATACTAGAAGATTATAAATCCGTGCTGCGCATTCAGGTTTTAAAGGTAGAAATGGACCCGAAAAGCTGTTTTGGTATATTTAAGGACTCCAAGCAGCAAGGGAGGAGTTTGTGTGCTTATGAATATGTCTGAGCTTTCCAAGAAGTCACAAAATCATATTAAGGTAGAAGCAAGGGCGTCAAAGCACGACTAAAGGCACACAAGCTTCAACTATGTTTGATTTTGCTAGTTTGGCATTGGGAAGTGGTTTACTTGCATTCTAAGCAAACTTTGACCATTCCAATCAATGGCAACATGTGAGGACTAGTTATAATCTTACTAGGCATCTCACATTGCAAATTGGATCAGATTTGGAGCCTAAATTAGTTGAAGATTGGATAAAGACAACTTATTTGGAATGCTAGTCAACTACTATCTAAATCTGAAAATTTCACATTCATATTAGGAAATAGTCTTTGTTTTGTTTATTTAATTATTTTGCGGAAAAATTAACTTAGGAGGTTGAATTTTAATATTTTTGATTATAAATTTATTAATTTCTCTTTCAAAATTAAAGAATTAATTAATACAAATTAGATTAGCAAAGACCTAATTCGGCAATTTTCTTTGGTTTACTATTGTTGGCTGAATTTTACCTATTGCTTTGGGGACTTACTTTTTGTGACTTTAACTTATTTAAAGGATTATTTTCGTAATAATAGATATATCATTATTCATTTAGAAAAAATAACAAAGTGAAAGATTTCTCTTCGTTCTTTTATAACACCTAGAACACCGAATAGAGAACTAGTATTCTAGGCTGATTTATTAATAAAACAATCCATAACCTATTATGGCATCTTCATCATGTATTAAGGTTTCTAATCGTAAGTTGATTAAGGGTCAAGGTGGTCGTAAGAATCTGAATTTAATTTTGATCCGGCCTAATATAATATGGGCATAAGAGTAAGTTGACTTAGGTTCTTATAATTTGGTATCAGAGCCGAATTCTGTTTAGGTTTGATTTATCTTATTTGCTTTGTTTTATTTCTGTGTTAATCTACAATTTTAACATTAGGTTAAGGTTACTTTTATCCATACACAATCTACATATTCAAAATAAATAAATAGATAAATATCAAACTTCATAGCCAAATTAGGGTTTCCTTTTGTTTAGCCAAATTTTTGCTTGCTTTCTAATTTGTTGGTTGATTTCACGTATTAATTCTTGGTAATTTGGTTTATTGTTGATTCCTCTTTGATGGTTTTAATCATAACTAGTTGCACTCATATTTTAAAAAAAAAAAAAAAAAGAGTTTTGAAAACATATTGCATAAACCTAAAAATTTTGCAATTTGTTTTGCTTGGAAGATAGAATCAGATTTGAGGATTTGTTTGGCATTGGAGTTGCAATTTTTGAGGTGATTGTGCTACTGGAAATTGTATTGATATTACTCTTTTTGTGTTAAAAAAAAAGCCAAAATAAAAAAAAAATAATTGCACAAAAGACCGGTTTTGTGAAGTAGTAAAATTGATTTTGCTTGGATTTGGAAAATTCAATTATGATAGTTGGAGTTGCTGTTTATTCAATATTGTTGGCTGGATATTGGAATATAATGTGCTAATTGATTGGATTAAAATTGGTTTAAGGATTTGAGATAAAGACTTAATGATGAGAACTACAACTAACAACTATCTCATTTCTTTGTTTGAATTGTGTTATTGTTAATTGTTTGAATCCTTTTCTAAAATTTACCTTTGAATTTGGGTCTCTTAAATTTTCTGGTTTATTTCCTTGTTGAATCCAAAAATTGCATTTGATATTTTCCTTGCTGTTGGATAGTAAAGCCGAGAGTTAGGTTTTCCAAATTCACTTGGAATCTGTTTGTTTCTTTCTTCTGTTTTATTGATAGGTTTAATTAGAACATACTTGTGATCTAGCCGCTGGTTTTAAGTATGCTTTATTAGAACTTTGAGATAATCTTTTAAGTGGAAAAATGCAAAAGAGTGTGAGTTTACTAGAGAGATAAAAGCCAACACTATTGTGAAACACAAGTGAACGAGACTTTTTTAAGTGATACACATAAGGGAGAGAGTTGGTAAAGGTTTCTTACATTATTTCACCGACATGATAGATTCAAGACTAAGAAGAGGAAGTGACTCCTTAAGAGAATTTGGAGAGGAATCCATGGGGTACAAAGGAGAATCTAAAGCAATAGGAAGTTTAGCCGAACCTGTTAACATGCAGATGGTGTTGGAGCAGTTGAAAGGACGACTGCTAGATTTGCTCAATTCGATCAAAGGATGGACAAGTTTGAGAACCAATATAGACGATCGAACCCTAGGATGGAACCACAAGGAGGACATGGTTGAGGTAGAGGAGGTTGTGGATATTATTGGGAGGAATTTGAAGTAGGGGACTTTGAAGGCAATTTTAAGGAGGAGTACAAAGAAATGTTTGCACTCCAAGGAAGACAATCGTGGTAGACATAATAAGGATGAAGATAACGAATTAGGAAATATCAATGTTATTATACCACCATTTTTGGGAAAGAGTGATCTGAAGGCTTATTTAGAATGGAAGGAATGCATGGAGTTGATATTTGATTGTCATAACTATTCAGAGGCAAAAGAAGTTAAGTTGGCAACCTTAAAATTTGAACATTATGCTTTAAAATGGTGGAACAATGAATAAAATAATTGAAGGAGAGTTGGTGATGAGTGAATAACCACCAGGAGAAAAATGAAAGGAACCATAAAAAAGAGCTTCGTACCAAGCTATTATCACATGATGTTGCATTAAAGATTACAATTTTTGTCTCGAGGAAGCAGGTTGGTAGAGGACTATTACAATGAGATGGAGATGCTCATGATGAGGTTAAGATCACGTGCATATTTTTCTTATGATAAGAATATGTCCTTTGTGAAGTATCATACTTCTATTCCTAAAAAATAATGTAACTTGCCGATATCCTTTATTTTTGAAAATAAATAAAGAAGAATACACTTTGCCACAAATAAAACCTAAAGTAATAAGGAATTGGGAGTGTCGATCAAATCATGCTCTAGGGGTTTGTCCAAGCACATATGGAGATTTCTTTAAAAGACACATGATGAGGATGTGAGGAAGAGAAAATCTGGTAGTTGCTCCATGTAGATAGTTTCTTTTAATTTACTATGTAAGAATGCATTTTTTATATCAACTTGTCAAATGGTACACTTCACTGTCATTAAGATGGAAATAATGAATCAAACAGTTGTATGTTTTACAATGGGGCTAAAGTTACTTCAAAATCGATCCCCTCCACTTAAGTGAAGCATTTTTCTATGAACCTAGCTTTACGTCGATCAATACTTCCATCATCTTTGTATTTCATTTGATATACCCATTTGGGTCCGATTATGGTGACATTAAAAGGCTTAGGAACAAATATCCAAGTGTCATTGTCATGAAAGTTGATATTTCTTCTCTCATTGCTTCAAGCCATTGAGGATTTTTTAAAGCTATTTTGATTGATCTAGGTTCTGGAGAGGAGAAACTAAGAGCCATTTGTAAGGCAAATGTTAGATATGTTCTTAGCTTCTGTCGAGTGATCATGAGATGCACATTTAGGAAAGATACATCAATGGGTTCTTTGGGATCTAATTCATGCTACAAAGATGGTGCTGAGATCAATAGATCAATTGTTAAGTAATCTTGTATACCTGTTGGTTTGTGTACTGTGATATTTATGGGTTTCGTGGGATTGTCGAATTCATATAGATCCTTAGATTCACTAATTGATGTTGAAAAGAAGTTAACTAGTTCTGAAGATTCATGTTATAAAGATGATGTTGGGACCTATAAATCAGTTGCTAGATCGTGTGTCTATGTTTCCTCTTTACTACTCCATTTTGTTCAAGAGTACCTGGACAAGATAATTGATGTACAATACCCAGTTTACTTAAATATTCTTTAAATGGAGTAGATGTAAACTTACCTCCTTTATCACTTTGAAATATTTTTATTTGATAATTAACCTGTTTTTCATCATTGTTTAAAATTTAACAAAGCAATCATAAAATTCATATTTCTTACGATAAGGGAAATGACCTTATAAATCTTGAAAAATCATCATAAAGATTAAATAACAAAAATGTTAAGTAGAAATGATAAAGACTAGTCCCTACATATCATAATGTGTCTTTTCTAGAGGTAAACCAGATTTCTTATTTGATAAACTAAAGAGATGCGTACAACTCTTTTCCATTTGGCAGCTAGTATAGAGTTAGATATTATCAGTCTAAGAAGAAATATTAATATTATTTCTGGAATGTAAAATTTTTAAAAACTTTGAGTTTGGATACCTCATGCATTGATGTCAAAGCTTAGAGGAAGCTTTAATTGCATTGACGGATTGATGACTTCCTCCTCCAAGGCATACAACTTTCCCTTTATGTAACTTGTTGTTATATCTTGTGGCTACAATCCTTAATCACAAAGCTATTTGATGAGAATTCAAAAATACATTTATTATCTTTAGTCATTTGACTTATTGATAACAAGTTCTTTTTCAAATCACGGATAACTAAAACATTATTTAGCTTTAGAAGGCCATCCTTTGTTTTCATTTTATTGTCACCAATATGTGAAATTTTAGACAATTTCCATTGCCAACAAATATATCATCACTGCCATCATAAGGGTGAATATTAGAGACCTTATCACGATCACTCATCATGTGTGAGGTAGCTTCAAAATCAATATACGAGTTTTGATCTTTGTTATATGTTATATTTAAAGCAGCAAGTGCTTCTAGAATCCCTTCACTGGTGTAAGAATGATCAAACCTATGCCAACATTTAATAGCAATGTGGTTTGGTTTGGTGCAGATTTGACATTGCACTTTCCCTCCCTTTTGGGAATCCTGATGTTACTCTATTCTTGGTGCATTTTCTGGTGGTTTCTACTCCATTAGTTTTACTGCAATGCCTTTATTGGAATATCCTGTCAGAGTGAATCCCTTCATCTTGAGTTGAATCGATGTAACATCCCATCCCAAATTATACTGGAATTTTTTCACGTTGATCGAGGTTGACTGTTTACCTAGTGGGTCAAAGTTTTGACTTTTTGTTTCGGGTGGAATTCCACATTGACCATGGCACCATTGCAAATTACATATCATCCTGAGTTTGTAGACTAATAGCACGTCGAAATTGGAGTTACCGTTTGAAAGTTATGAGCAAAACAAGTTGAGATCCAAATTTTCCAAGGGGTGCTGGAATTGACTTTTTGTTCATGCAAAGTTGAGCTTTGACTCATGCATGGTTGTGAAGTACTCATCAATACAAATTCATAGAATAGCGGCACGTCCGATTTGGACATGTGGTTTGAAAGTTACGGACTCGTGAAGTTTTTTCGAGACAGCATTTACTATTCATGGATCTGTATGTGTGTGAACAGTGATGCCACATGTCACAAAAAGTGGACCCCGTGAGTGCATAGTGGCACCCACCGGAGTTTTGACTGGTTGAGAAGGGGAGGTAGGAGAGAGAAGGAGAAGGAGGAGAGAGAAAGAGGATAAAGAAAGAGAGAGAAAAAGGGGAAGGATCGACCAACCGCCGTTCACCTATTTTCGGCCACCAGAATAGTACATGCACTTGATCACCATGACCCACCCATCAAGACCGGCCGGCTAGCTAAAAATCACAGCCAGATCGTCGGCGATGCACCCGGATCGGGGTGTTTTCCGGCAAATGTCCTGTTTCCTTCTCTAACCGATTTCTCCCAAACCAGACCTCTATTTGTCTCACCGCCAATCCCGTTGAGTCACCCATTCCCTGATCTACTTTTTCACCAAAAATCACAACCAATGGCCACCAGATGCACTGCCGGTAGTGACGGGTTCCGGTGACCACTATGGCTCGTTGGGAAATCGATTTCCGGTGAGTTTCCAGTTGTACCGCCTATCTTCTCCCACTAATTCCAACACCCTAAACCCAAATCCGGTGTCCAATTTTCTTAATTCTTAACGGATTGTAAGAATCGAAAGTCTAAAATTCGAGAGCTTTCCGGTGAGATTTCCACCACCATGGGTTCGATCTCCTGGAAGTAAGACCATATTCGTGATCCTCGCTCCACAAGCATCGATTTGGTATATCATTCGTAAATTTTGGTTGTCGTTTGTAAAATATTAATTTATTTAATCCTGTATAATATTGTTATTCTAGCAGCACGTGTGAGCCGTAGAATTGATCCTATGAAGAATCTTGGCTGGATTGCGTGGCCGAGGTGACTGACCCACCTTTAAAACTATTTTGGGGTGATTAATTATATTTATTTTGTGTTAATTTAATATTTAGAAAATATGCTCATGTGGTGGAATTTATTTATAGCTGTGGTAAATTGTATTATCAATTTCGGTGATTTCTTTTATATCTATATATATATATATATATATATGCTTATTGATGCTAAATGAAAACTTGGTTTATTAAGAAATTTTTTATTATTATTTTTGTGATTTAATTGAATTTATTATGCATGAGCAAGGTGTTTTCATTTAATTAATTGTATTTGGATTTTAATATTATTTTTGGGCATGATTCGATTTTAAATATTTCAAGAAAAATATTGGTTTAAGTTTGGTGCTTTCAAATTATATAATTATGCCCTTGAAATATTATTTAATTGATTTTATGATTTGCGAGAAGTTATTTGTATATTATTATTGATGGATTTATGCTGGAGATATTAAAGAAAAAATATGGGATTGTGAATTTGAAAAATTGTATGATTCCCAATGTGAGTTTTGGAAAAATTGTTATTTTTAAAATAATATGGTTATTTGTTTTAGACGCACTCATACAGTACTGGTGTTTTGTACTGTATATGTAGATGAGCGCACAAGTTGTAATGTCTCCCGTGAGTTGCCATCGGACCGAGGGCAGACAAGTTCTATATGGTGCACATAGGCCGCCCCCTTCCATGGCTGGGATGACAGTTTAAGCAGCGGCGCTGTCAAGACGCCGAAGCGACCATATGCGAGTTTCTCTCTTTAGGACCCTGGATATTATAGAGCATCACTGATATATAGTGTGGTAGGTCAAGTATTATTTTTCAATTATAAATTTCAAATCCCAAAGTTTTAAAGTTGTATTTAAATTAAATGTATTTAATTTGTTTTATCACCTATTTCCAATTAGTATTTTCTAAAATGTATTTATTCATATTTTATGTCACTTACTTTAAAACAATGTTTTTAAAATGCATCTTGCCATATTTTTATTATATAGATTGATTGAATATTTCAAAATGAATTTTATAATATTTTTTACCACTTATTTTACATGATTGTTTGTAATTATTTAAATTATATTTTTGACATTGTTTATTTTGATTTATTAAATCAAATTTTATGAATTATATATTGAATTTCACTTTTATGTTATATTTCTTTAATGCAAGTATTTTAAGTTATTTTATTGTATTTTGTTTGTATTTGGATTATTTAATTATTTATTAAATTAATTATTCCTTGATTTTTGGGGCATAAAAGATTGAGTTTTGCGAAAATGTTTTAAAAGGGGAATCTTTCCAACGGTGTAAATGGTGAGGGTTTTGAGAGAAAATATTATTTTCAATTAATTATTATTTATTTATTCTTAATTAATCAAGTGTACTATGATTATCGTTACTATTATAATTGTAGAGTAGATAGGGTCACTCACTGAGATGATTAGCATCTCATTTCTTTTAGATCCGTTCCCCTAGGTACAAAGATTGGTAGATATTCGTCCAGAGCGAGTTTAACTTTCATTGCTGTCGTATTTCGAGGAGTTCTTTTTCTTTTCATTTATTTCTATTGTAATATTTCTTTCCATCATTTGTTGTATAACTTTCATACTTAATAGTATCCTATGATGCTCTGTATACTGTATTGGATATATTTTATTAAATACTGCATTAGTTTCCTGTTTAATTTATGGAAGTGCTGATTATTGCGGAATTAAATTGTAGTAAGGTGGAGGAATAAGGAGGTATATATACAAGTGTGTTTTCAGTGCAGGGAATCGTGGTAAGTCCAACCCTTAGGAGAGGTTCTACAGCATTTTCCATTGGAGGGTCCGATAGGGTTTTCCTAGGATCAGGGCTTGTCTAGGGTTCCGATGAGAGATCTTGAATGGGTCCTGACAATCGACCTCTCTATCCTCGACTCTCTCTTCCTGGTCGACTAATAAAAGCTTGGTTGTGATCAATCTTATGTTTCTGACTTTTAGTTTCAACTTATATGATTTGTTTATGATTTTGAAGAGACAAAATAAGCTAATTGAATGAAGGATATAATGGTTTTACCAGCATGGCTATTCGAAGATCTTTGTAATTTGGTCCAAGTCCATGAGAAAAGGAAAAGACCTTATCTACATTAGAAATAAGGGTGTAATAGCTGATAATTATCACAAACTTGTTTGAATTTTTTAAGTGTATTCTTCAATAGAGAATGATCCTTTCTTAAAGGATGCAAGCTGATCCTTGAGTAAGTGTTCCTACTTCTTTGTGATGGGCAATAGTTGATCTTCGATAGATTCCCATAGTGAATATGCATTATCGAGACCCCACATTCAAACTTAAAACTTCATTAGTCATTGCACTTAAAAGCCAAGTAGTGAGCAATCCATTTTGTTGATCCATGTGCCATAGTTCTAATTTAAAACTATGAACCCTTTGTCATCTCGCAAGAATTCAGGAAAAGGAATGACACTGGTGAGATGATGGCTCACATCAAGACTTCGTACCAACAAAAAGAATTTGAGAATGCCACAATACGAATTGGATGCATTGAGTTTTATGGAAACCAAACTGGCACATTGGTGAAAGGACTGAGTTTTGAGGATCGGTTTTGTTACGATTGATACAATTTTGGTTATTTGGGCTAGTGTTTAAGAGATGACTTTAGTTTGAGAATCCGTTGAGATGAAATTTTGTGCGGAATTTTGCTATGATACCATGAAGAAAGCCAAGAATATTATTATTATTTGGTTGTTTTTCCTTTTACAAAGATGAGGTATATATAGATACAATCAAGAGAGAGTTTAAGGTAAGATAACTTTGAAAGAAAAAAAAATTATAAGATGCTCTAGTTTCTAATTTAGCACCATTGAGTTTTGATAATAGCTTTGATAGAGTTTATCAAATAATCGTAATTATTTGATATATGTTATCCCTTATATAGAAGCTTTCATATGGTGAGACTCTCTCTTGCCTTCTTTATTTTGTTTTTGATTTTGATTCTCTGATTGTCCTGATTATTTGTATGAGGAATATTTCATCTCGAACCCATAAATTGCATCAATTTCAATTTATTCCTCGAAGTTTCAAAAATGTCATTTACCTTCCTTCAAGTTTCAAACAATATTTATTTTTCTCTTATGTTATTTCATTCACACCTTTAAAAATAATTTTATCTACACCCTTGTAAGGGTGTTAATTGTAATTTTCAAAACGTGAGGGATAAATTGAAATTAATTACAAATTTGAGGGAGTCTTGGTGAAATATTTCCATTTGTAATCTATATTTTATTAGAGAAAGAGTAAACAATCAAAAATCCTAAAGAGAAGTGGGCATGGCAAAGGCATTAATGACCCTATCAACGATGATTTTGCATTTCCCTTTTACTGGTGGTAGGAGGAACTGTAGACTTTTATATTAGGGTTAAAAAAAAAAACTTATAATCAAGATGGATGGGAGGTGATTCTATTCTAGCAAAGGATGTAATGAAGTTAGAGAGGAAAGGTCAAATCTGAGAAACTAATTTTAAAAATAAAAAAAACATATATTTGTGTGCAAGAGCTATGAAGTAGCGTTAGATGAGTTAGGATGCTTGTCTAGAATTTTTTTTAACTGATATGGATTTGAGGTCACACATGGCAATACATTATTGGTTTTATGCATTGCGATGGATTCCAACATGGTACATAGTGGGTACCTAAGAATTTCTTTTCAAAAAGTATATAAAAGTAGCATTAAAGTCTATAGTTATGCATTTATTAGGCATCTTTCTTAGTTACAAAATTATATTTAAATATTTTTTAAACAAAATTTGGAGAGAAAATGTGACGAGTAGAGTGGGTAGGTACAAAAGGCATCAGTAGGCTATTTTGTGTCTAATCTCATATTGTCTAGGTATGGATCAAGGGATGATTCAAATGTAATGATACTCACTCTCATAGTGCTGATGATTTTTTAGAGCGATTGGCTTAAGGATTCGAAAGAATTCCAAGGTTAAGCATTCTCATACAAGAGTTATCCAATAATGTGTGGTCTCTTTGAAAGCTTTAAAAAAAAAAAAACTCCATACCAAATGTTGTGACTAAATTGGAGACAATATCAGCAGAAAGTGACAGATTTACTGGTAGACTACCATTGGAAGCGGGGTATTACAAATAGTATGAGAGCCTGTACATTGTTGGAAATGTGCCAACTAAAAAGCTGGATCCCAGGAGAGGTGAATTATGACAATCAATGTGGGCAGATACAAAAGGCACATCGCCCAAATGTGGCCAAAATGTACCAACTACGATGCTGGACCCCAAGAAGGGTGGGTAGTGACGATCAATGTGGGCGAATACAAGAGGCATATTGTCTAGATGTAGATCAGGGGATAGTTCAAATGTAATTATAGTAATTCTCATAACGGCAAAGTTTTTTTTAGAGCAGTTGACTTTAGTGGGCAATGTAGATCAGGGGATAGTTTAAATGTAATGATAGGTATTCTTATAATGCCAAAGTTTTTTTGGAAAGGTTGACTTTAGGGTTTGAAAAAATTTCGAAATTAAGCATGATCATGCAAGAGTAATAAAGATGGGTGACCTCCTAGACAGTTCTGAACAAAAAACTTCACATTGAGTGTGGTGGTTAAATTGAGATAATATCAATAAAGCGTGATAGATTCGCTAATGAAAACAGGATATTAGATAAATTATCTTGGCCATACAATAAGTTGGTAGACACATGTTATTAGACTTTTAAAAGGTTAGGTAAAACTTAGATGAGGAGAAAATTTACTGGCCATATAACATTTTTTATATAAAATAAGTGAAATCATAGTAATTATTATATCAATCATTACTTTTGTCGATTATATTGACTACTGCTGGTAATAACTAATACTTTTTATTTTTATTTTTACTCATCCTTGGTACCAAACATATCTTAACTGGAATTTAATAGTTATGACAAAATTTTATATTTAAAAACCCATTGTATGTTAGACAATATTTGTTTTCATACCTTAGGCTTTACATTTGTCGTAGTCCACAAGTGGCTAAAAGCAATTTAACAATTAATAAAGTTATCAAGTGATGTTAATTTAGTTTGTAAGCCACTTATGTTTATACTTGTAAAATTATGGATTCGAAATACTAAAACAACGGGAAACAGTAGGCCATATTAATTTACCTCAAAAAGCTTGGGATAATAAGGTTCACTCATTTTTGAGAAAGAAAAATCAAATAAAATTTCAAATGTGCACTCATTTTGAGGAAGAAAAATCAAACTAAAATTTCACAAGATTGACGTGACTTATGTTTGCCAATATATAGGATTTAAAGGACTAAGTACATGCATGTGTTGCACATGTATGATTTCAAGACGAATGCATGCGTGTGGTTTTTTTTTTCTTTTTTTCTTTTTTTATTCTTTTTCTAATTAATGAATGAAAATGATTTTGGGATCTTTCTCTCTATATATAGCCTATGAGATGTAACAAAAATTTCCATGTTACAAAAAAGAATTGAAATCCAAAGAGAGAAGTAGAAATGGAGTTTGAGCAAGGACTAGAGCCAGTAAGCCCTATTGCACAATATTGCAATAGCTCAGCCATCACATTATCAATAATTGGCGTTTGCGAGTTTGCCGTTCCAATTGACGAAGCGCAAATAAGGCTATTTGTCAGGGATTATTTTATTTCCATAAGCCCACGCTTCTCCTCTATCATGGTTTATTTTCTCTCTATCCCTAATTTTTTATTTTTTATTTTTTATTTTATTTTATTTTTTCTTTTTTTTTTAAGTTTGCCGTTCCAATTGATGAAACATGAATAAGGCTATTTGTCAGGGATTATTTTCTTTCATAAGGCCATGCCTCTCATCTATCATGGTTTATTTTCTCTCTACCCTCTATCGTTATTTATTCATTTATTTTTAAATCTGTCTTTCTACTATACATAAATATATATATATATTCATATGTGAAAATCATGCACGCCAACCATGCACTATAAAACAAAATACTATATTATGTACATGTATGAAAATCACGCACGCCAAACAATACATTGAAGTCCTTAGAACTTATAGGTTCATCCGGCATTTGTTTCTTTAGATCTCTTTGGGTAGAGTTGTGCTTTCAAAACCTTAAATATATATATATATACATACATACATATATATATATATATAGCTTTAATACATTGGAAATCTAGTTTTCATTTAATTGGGTGTTTAACGATGTAGCAAATATTAAATGTTGTTACTTGTCTAATTAAAAATTTAGTATTAAATCATTAATTAAAATGATACCCATAACATTTGACATCTTACCAAGTGTCCACTTCATATTGAAATAATATTCCTAACGATCATTACTATATATATATATATACATATAATACAAAAAATATGTGCATGTCCTGGTTTCAAGGGTATATCTGATATATTATATGTAATTGTACTATGTAACCTATTATAATTAATGGGTTACATGTGATTGATTGGGCATGACCTTAATACTAAAGGCGCTCGCATTATTTGATATCAAAATTGCATATACATTGTATCTTGTCCATAAATACCATGTTCAGATAATATAAATCATAATGATGACATACCTTGTATAAGCTAAAGTTCTTTTCCAACTTAAGCTGTTGAAAAGCAAGGGCGAATGTAGCACGAGAGTTGTGAGGGCAGGTGCCTCCACGTCAAATCCAGAGTTCTATATATATAGCTTAGTATTTATTTTATTTTACCCTTTTTTGCCCCAACTTCAAGTTTTACCATCTATTTATACAAGGTTAAAAGGGTCAAACAGGTTTAAAATTTGTAATTACTATATTTATAAATTTTATTAGGAGAGTGATTCCTCTTTTTAGGCAATTTATGAGTTGTATTACGAGAGTGACTCCTCGTTTTCAGGAAAATATCATATTCATCATTAATGATATATAATTAGGGCTAAAAAATCATAACTAATGCTGAGAAAAGTAATTAATTTTTAACAATCTGCCTTGTTCGTTATTTTATATGAAGTTCTTGACTCAAACAAATTTAAAGATGTATTTTATCTAAATTATTTATTATTATTTTGAATTTAAGCCATATCTTTTATGATATATGCCTACATCTTTAGAAAAAGAAAAAAAAATAAATTTTTAGCTCTTTTATTGTATAATATTATATATTCAATTAAAAGTTGGTTTTTTTATATTTCTATTAAGCATTTGTTTATACAAATTAAGTTACATAATTTTTTTTCTAATAAGCTAAGTTATATAATTACAAAATAATTGTACCCCCTTTTTCCCCCAAAAAAATTGTTGTATTAATTTTGTTATGATTGAAATTGAATAAGAATATTTTATATATAGTTTTTATAATTTTATACTAATTTTTTTCTTTTGCCCTGCTGTCCCAAAATTCTGGCTCCGTGGATTAATTTTACGGTATCGAGGGGTTCTCCGACTTTCCTTTATCCTGGTTTTTTAGGGGCCAAAAAAAAAAAAAAAAAAAAATCAAAGAATGGGTTATTTCTTATTTTTTCTTTCTTATTTACGTCATTTTGCTGCGTTTGGAAAGAACAGCAAATCAACATGATGCATATGAAATAGAAATCCAAACGGTTTTGTATTAAATATACACACAAGGGAATGTT